>NC_056732.1:1884151277-1884166277 GCF_019279795.1 Protopterus annectens | reverse complement strand
CCAATCTGACTACCGGTATACCCCTATAAGCACTGCCAACCTTAGGTAAGCAGGTGTGCCCATAGCTTAGCCTCTTCAAACCTGGCCAATCATGGAAAAGTGCAGGTAATTGGCTGTATATAAATCACACAGGTGGGAATACGTTCCATAAGTTGTTGTAGCTTCTTACTGCAGGCAGAATACAACATTTTAGAGTGCAGCACTGGGGCATCCAGGAGTCAAAACTCAAGATATGGCTCCCGGAGACTACTGCAGGGCCAGTACCAGGGCTCACAGTATAAAACAGAGGCCTGGGACAGTCTCGCCTGTGACCTCACCAGTGCCACAGGTATACCCCGGACTGGTGAGCAGTTCAGGAACCTCCATTCTGACCTGAAGCGGTGGAGGGGGGGTGTACTGGAACAGTGGATCCAGGACTCTCGGCAGATGGCTAATGGTAAGTACTGGCTAATGCCCCAGTACTGAGTAAGTACTCATTCCACTAAGTAGTTAAGATTTGCCTAGCTTGTGTATACTATGGATATGTATGGCTAAATATCACTGTAGTCTTCTGACAGCTGTAGATGAGCGGGCTGTGAACCAGCAAGCCCATGATGCTAGGTTGCAAAGGCTGTGTCGCGAGGCAGGTTAGTATTTCTCTGAATGTACTGTCATAACAAATAAATATAAGAGCCTTCAAAAGTGTCGTACCAGTAGGAATAAATGTGTAATATTCTGTGAATAAAGGTATAACCCCTGGAGTGCTTCTGTGTACTCTTCTTTCATATGTAGTTGAACTGTTGCATACTATAAATAGTACTGTTGTATTAAGCAGTGCTATCCATGCTGTGATATGCAGATAAAATGTGTATGAAGTTTTGTATGACAATGTTGGAAGTGCCAGTAGGTCAGTCATATTGTACAAGTGAGGGAGACTTAGAAAACAGTAGAAGGCTTCACATCAATTCCCTGATGGCACAGTGTACTGTGATGTTAACTATAATTTTGTTGTCACACACAGCAGGGGTTTAAATCCCGGGAGTGCTGGTAAGTTTATGCATAATCATACCCCACAACTGTACAGATTTTGTTACAATGTTCAGATAGAAAGCTGTATGTATAATCACACCCAACAACTGTACAGAATTTGCTAGAATGTTCAGCTAGACAGTTGTATGCATATTCATACCCCACAACTGTTCCAGTCTGTTCAGCATGTCCAGATAAATGGCTCATATCACCAGCCTGGTACCCTGTTCCCCTAAAAAAGCATTCTAAGGAACCCAGAAATGTAGGCAGCTGTTAATGACATATAACTGAAAGTCAAAAGTGTACATAGTCATAGAATGTATATGAAAACAAACTTGGTAATTCTAGCACCTCACCAAAAGTGTATAACAGCAATATTCAACATATATTGCATTAACACCTGCATCTTGTCACGGCTGTGTGTAAGACACAGGTCACGTATATAATAATCTATAAACATACCAGAGTACAATATAAGGCCATTGGGTAGTGTAATAATACTTGTAAGGGAAAGATCACTGCAGTGACTAGGAATGTTGTGAAAATTACAAGGATATATTAGTTGTTAATTGAACTCTCTGTCACCTCTACCATATGTGTGAAATAACCCAATGACACTCCTCAACTGGTATGTGTACACTCCAAACATTTGTTGGGACATATGTCCTAATGGTTTATCCATATTCACATTTGTTTATATGCATGTGCCATGTTAAAATACACCCATATTGGTGGCCTGTTGCCATCAATGAAACCTGCATGCTCTTGTAATGGCCACTTTTGTTCCATATATGCATGTGTTCTGCTTGCTCTGCAACTGTGTTAAAGCTGGTGTGCCTAATGGGAATACCTATGCATGCTGTTATAACTAATCCTGAATGCTGTTGACTGTCACTAACTCATATCTGCCATAAATCAGCGACTACACAGCTCGTATGGGAAGGCTGGTCCCAGCGGACCCACCTGTCCCACCTCAGCTGGCCATGACACTGGGCACCAGCACATTTGGGGCCCAGCCTGGGACCTCCTCCTCTGTGGGTCCTGTGCCACCTTTGGGAGGAGCCACTGCAGGAGATTGGGCTCGCCCCTCCAGAGTGGGCGGGGAGGGGAACTTGTCACCCATCAAGTCCAGGCCGTGGTGTGTAGGGAGCTCGATCTGGAGTATCAAGAGCGGCTACGACAGCTTTTGGGCTGAGTGGCGCTATTAGAGAGTGAGCCTGCCCCTTCTACACAACCCCCAGCACAGCCACCTTCGGGACTGTGAAGGTGCAGTGGTGAATGCCCATGGGTGGGGACCTCAGTCCCACTGTTTCCAGTTGGGGGCTCATGGGCTTGCGACTTCCAAACACCCCTCCCCATCTAAGGTGTTTACCCCCCACATGTGTCATATACCGGCCGTGTATGCATCTTGTGTGTCTTGTCTGTTAACATACCAAACCTCCCTCCCCAAATATATCTACAACCCCTCCCCAACATCCCACTCTCACCTGAAAAATAAAAAAGGGCAATCTGTTCCCACAAAAAAATCTCGCCTGATACATAGTTGTCCATTTTGCACACGTGTCCACTGGGCACATATAATCTGGTCTAATTGGCATCACAATGAATATATGTTGTCCTCATCCCTCCCCCAGCAGTTTGAGGGTCCAAATGTACCTGCAAATATAGTGTATATGCACAGCTGTTGCTGTAGAAGAAATGGGCAGTATGGAGCTTTCCTATACCCTTCCTGCACATCCCTGGCTATTTTTCTACTGTCTTTCCCTCTTTGTGCCCCTTTTTCACCACTTTCCTCTCAACCTCTTTTTATTTTCTTTTAAAGAAATTAGCATGGGGTAAGTGGTAGTTAGCACTTTAAAGCAGCAGTAAGCGGGTTTGCATGGGCTTACGTGAGGGTAAGCTATGCCTACACAGGTGGAGAAATTAGAAGCTAACTGACTGTACGAAACTATAAGCGGAGGTTAGCAGTGCTTACCGTTGCGCAAATTCGCTGACAACTGCTTAAAAGTGCCTTAATCATGCTGTAGTCAATCTCCCTTGTTCTGCCCGGCAACAAAATGAACTGCCACTTCAAGGGTCAAACCCATGACCCTGCATTCCATACACAAAGTGATCACCCACTAAACCATGGCAGATATACATAACCTGATGTTTTCACAAACATATCATCCAGCACAATCAGTCAACAGTACAGGAAATGTAGTAATATCATACCACACAACCTCTTAATGCAAGAATGCTGCACAAAGTGTGCCAAAATGTGGGTACAAGTAGGGATATATGTCAAATACTGCTCTAAGACACCTACAATGTTGCTAGTCACACAGTGATACGTCTTAGAACACATATCTTGAAGGAGATGAAGACTCAAACACAAAGGTGTTGGCACTAGTTACTGACTGCATTCCTGTGATCATCCAATGAGGTGCAGGCCAAAATATATGATCCGAACATGCATGGACATATGGACAGATATATATCTGTAAATGTAGACAGACAGACAGCTATATGTATGTATATGTATATATGTGTATATATATATATATATATATATATATATATATATATATATATATATATATATATTTATGGGTACATGTCAGTCGACCAAGTCGGAAGATCGACATTCACTCCACCGACACATGAAAACATCGACAAGCGAAACCACGGACATTTAACAGGTAAGACTTTTAAATTCGCTAATCATGCCTACCATGTTTTAGTAAGTGTGGCAGTGTTATGCATGTGTGGTAGGCATGATTAGCGAATTTAAAAGTCTTGCCTGTTAAATGTCCGTGTTTGCGCTTTTCATGTGTCGGTGGAGTGAATGTCGTCTTCCAACTTGTCTGTCGACTGACATGTACCCATATATATATATATATATATATATATATATATATATATATATATATATATATATATACACACATATATAAAACAAATATATATATATATATATATATATATATATATATATATATATATATATATATATATATATAGATATATACACACACACACAGATATATATATATATATATATATATATATATATATATATATATATATATATATATACAGATAGAACTGTGTATAGCATTACTACATGGGAACAAAATCCTGAACCACTCACTACAACATAGCAGACCATATGCACTGTTAATGGGGGTGGGGGCTCAAATGAGTGATACCTAGTAATTAGTGCTATGCTACCCCCCCCCCCCCACAGTCCTAACAGATATGCTGTGCAATCCAATACCCAGCACATGCAGTTCTTGGCTACAGGACCCTCCACAACACAGCCACAATGTTTTCACAGTAAGCCAATTCACCTGTAAATGTCAGGGCAACATCTGTAACATATCATGCAGAAATGTCATTCTACTGTAGGGAATGTACAATGTGGAAGGACTAGACATTACAATGGTTCAGATATGGACAAATATGTTTAGGTATATATATATATATATATATATATATATATATATATATATATATATATAGATATATAGATATAATATATATTGGGATATACATATATATATATATATATATATATATATATATATATATATATATATTTTATATATATATATATATATATATATATATATATATATATATATATATATAGGTACATACACATATACACAGATGAAAGGTATTAGTAACCATACATATGTTGGAGTAGTGTGGAAGTACTGGGTGCAAAGTATATCCCTCAGCCACAAGCCCTGTAACTGGTACCTGTGAAATGTGTAGTGTGGTAACCATTCCCAGAAATGAGAATACTTACATTAAACATATATCCACTCACAATTCAAAGGACATGACACGACTTACAGTTATGCATACACAGAAAACCTTTATTTGTGTACTATACAATAATGCATGCCATTACGTACAGCACATAAAGTCTGAAATACGTAATCAGTGATGAATGCAAGGCCCACACAAAACAGTAGATGCAAGCAATGTGGATATATAACATACTATGAATGTAATAAATTGCGTCTCCAACGGTGTAGATATCTCTCTGCCAACTAAATGCAGACAAGTAAATACAATGATAACTGTGGCTGAGAGATAACCAAGGCGTTTCAAGGTTCCGTTCATATACTAATCATTAAACCCAGATCCACCTTCCACTTCACAAACAATAAAATCCACTGTCCAAACAACAAACCATCGAAATACGTAGTAATCCACGATATAAAATAAAATAAAATAAAGTCTGTTTATTACTTAAAACAAATCGGTAAGCGCTTTCACAATAGCTTCGTCAGACCGTTAACATTCAAAAATGTTATCCTGGTTGCTTTTATATAGATCACCTGTCCAATTAACTGTTCTCTAATAAAGCATTAAAGCTACATTATATATATCTTGTAATAGTTCATAGCAATAATAAAGAATATATATTACTGTTTATATTCATAAGTATATATAAAAAAATCCAAGTGCCTTTCACAATCAACCTAATAAAAGCAATATATTAGTAAAAACTTAATAAAATAACAAAATTCATCCGTAAACGTATATTAAACTAACCAAACAAACTAAATAAAATAACATTGGTATAAAGGTATAAAGCATAACTCTAAAAACGTGAATGCATTGCCTTTTTTAAAACTAGCGCTCATGACATGCATGCAATAATTCTTAAATACTTTTTAATAAAGTTTAAAATGTTAATTCATCAATTACTCTATAAAGATACATATAAATCTTAACATAAATATGAAATTAATAACAACGTCTATAGCAATGAATGTTAACAATTGAATTGTATTTGAATTAATAATCACTACCTGTTCACTTCCTGATTATACGGGCAGCTGCTAAAAAATCACTAATATCAACTGGTGCGACTGCTACACTCATCTAACCTTGCATAATAGAAGTTCTATGTATCCTCACGAAGCTGCATGTATAATGCGCAAGTATGTATCCTATTGCCAACATGCTTGCTGACCGGCTGTTAATGTTATGTCTAGAAAATGTGTACCTACTTCCATTTCTACATATGATACATATTAAATCATAGTGTGTGTCACTTTACTATTAGAGTGTTATTACTGTGACCTCATTCTTGAAGGAATATCATATGACACAATCATTTAATATGCCTGGCCTTCAATATTGGTTTTATGGAGGCTCTCTCATTTAGGCCACGTCCTTTGTCTGCCCTAAGTCTCATTATCCAGTCAACCTCTCTCCCTTCAGTGATGTTACGAATGTTACCTTCTCTAATCCTAGGCATAACATTATCTAAAGCCATAAACATAAAATTATGTTGGATACCATAATTGTTGACATGTTTAGCTAAAGCATTATTCATATGTTGTATTCTAATGGCATAAAGATGTTCTCTAATCCTGGTGTTAAATGCTCTATTAGTCTTGCCAACATAGAATGCTTGGCATGCCTGGCAGATTGCCAAATACACCAAATTTTCAGTACTACAGGTGGCATTCACTTTAAAGGAGAAGGTTTGTCGTGTATCCGGATGTATGAACGTTACCTCTTTCTATGTAATTGCAATAGTTACATCTACCACAAGGATATGTTCCTAAGAATAAGTCATTATCATATACTTCTCCATGGTGACATAATAATTTTTTTAAGATTACTTTTGTTCTTATATTGAAACATAGGTTTGGCTCCTACTATCTGTTCAATGTCCCTGCTACTAGTTAGAATGCCCCAATGTTTATTAATGATGTCTATGATATCTTTCCTATCAATAGTGTAATACATTTGCATTCTTACTTGGTTATTAAAGCTTCTTATAGTATGTTTTTCTTTAGTTTGATTAGAATAATATGGACCAGCTCTCCCCATTCTTAAACTAGGAATGTCTATTAAATTGCGTTCTATCTCACTCCGTTGAAATCCTCATTGTAACAATCTGCATCTAAAACTGTCAATCTCTTGCTGGAATCCCTCCTGTGATGCATTTAGTCTAGAGGTTCTCATCCCCTGTCCTTTCATTATGTTATCAAATATGTGACGCGGATGCATACTAGTTCTATATAGAAGTGCATTCCTATAGCATTTCTTCCTATAGACCCCAGTGTTTACTTTATCTTCCAACACTCTCTGAACAAAGACATCCAAAAACTCTATACGGTCAGTGGAGTATTCAAAAGTGAACTTAAGATGGGAAGTAAAATTGTTAATGGTCTTAATAAAATTATGTAGACTTGTATGAGTGCCTTCCCAAACAAGGAAGACATCATCCACAAAACGTCTATAAAATCGCATGCGAAATGGTATATACTTAAATAGAATATCTTCCTCCCACATAGCAAGATACATGTTGGCGTAGCTGTTGGCACATGATGTGCCCATCGCTACGCCTTCTGCCTGTAAGAATACATTTTCTTGGTGAACAAAAGCTTTGTTTTTCAAAACAATTTCCATGAACATTGCTATAAGATCTATATGTTCATCTGTATAATCACTGTGTAAGGTTAGATATTTTTTGATGGCTATAACACCATCTTCATTGGGAATAACAGTAAATAAAGATTGAATATCTAAGGTGACAAATGTCATATCTCCTGTCATATTTACTTGACTAAAATGGTCATACAGATCTCCAAGGAATTGTTTGGTATCCTTTAAGATGAATGCATTCTGTTCTACAACAGGTCTAAGATACTTCTCAACATAAAGGGAGAAAGGTTCTGTGGACCATCCACCACCCGAGACAATAGGTCTCATTGGTGGGTTGGTATCATGTTTGTGGATTTTGGGAATGCCATTAATGCTAGGTAGTAATGGATATTTAACATATAGGAAGTTAGCCAAATCACTGTTTATGATATGACTATTCTCCAATTCAACAACATCTGCAATCTTTTGTTTGATATTATCGAGTTGTTGTTTAGAAATAACTGTATAATATCTATCATCTGATAACATATTGTTCAAGCTTATGTTGGAGTGACAGGTATCCATGACAACCAATGGACCCCCTTTATCAGCCGGTCTAAACACTATATTCCTATCAGATTTAAGTCTGCTCAATGCCTGCCTCTCTCTAAATGGCAAGTTGTTAAATCTCCTGTATTTATTGTTTTTAGATGCGAACTTCTCATATATATCATCTACCACCATTCTATAAAATGCTTCTAATAAGGGGTGGTTATGAGGTGTAAACTAACTTAATTTTTTCAAAGGTCGATTTGAGACATTCAAACTATCGCCAAAGTAATGTCTAAGCATCACATTCCTGTTAAATAATTTTAAATCAGTCAGTACATCAGTAATCTTGCTATTCGCAGTTGGAATAAAGGTTAAACCTTTGTTCAACAAACTCAATTCATATTTATCTAAAGGTCTATGCGATATATTCCAGACCAAGTCTACGTGTATTTGTCCCACATCTTTTTGAGTGTCTGTCCTTGTGTCCTCTCTCCTGAGAATTTGCACTTCTGCCTCCCCCGACTGGCAGAGCGATCTCGTTTGTCGACCCTCCCCATGGTTATAGGGAGGGGGAACTGTGGAAAAATTGTTGAATTTGGCCTGGTCTGGTCTGATATATGGGCATTCAAGGTTTTAGGTCATACCACCAGAATGTCCTTCGATGGAGTCGATAGATGTTGACTCTTCTCTAATCGACGTGTCTCAGTGATGAATACATCAGAGCCTGAGTGTAATAGATGTGGTTGCTGATGAACAGTTGGCAACACTGCTCTGCTATCCTGGACAGTGGACTTATTAAGTGGACTGAGTTGCCTCAGTAGCTGTTACACATCCTGGAAATTGCTAGTGTTACAGGATTTGTTGCAACATACCCTTATGCAGGAATACGACATCAGAAACACAACTGGATGTAGTCAGCTACTGATAGCACTCAACATACAGACTGCCAGTGATATATGTAGGGCAAGACCTGTGTAGTGCACAGACCAAACCAAACAGACAATCCACTGGCTATCATGTGGATAGGCCACCAGTTGAGAGCAATGCAGACAGACTGCCTTCCATCCTAAACTACTATGTACACACAAACACTGCAAGACCAGCAATATACAATGCACATAAGAACACTACTCACTCTGTCTGCAGGTCTGGAACCTCATACGAATGTGTACTTGGCCTGTGTCTGCAATTCCTGCTGTAAGATATATTGCAACATGCTGTCTGTAACACTGCTGCCCACATACAGGAAGGATGTTCTCCATACTGGAAAAGTTAAGGGACAATGCCCACATGAGTCAGTATTTTATAGTACTGGGTTGCCATGACAGTGGTTATCTGAAGTACTACACAGCAGGCTGCAGAGAGAGAGAAAAGAAAAAAAAAAGAAAACCTTAAACAGCAACAAGCTGTCACAGCTGTAAGAAAAAAAATGACAGGTATGTAAAACATTTATGTATGTAATTGAAAGTAGTATGTGGTATAGAATAATAGGAAATATGATGTGGAATGTTTAAATGTGCCATCTGTAGTTGTCCCTGTAATGCAGTTCTGCTGAACAACTGCTGTGGACAATACTGTCTGTCCCTGTAGGCAGTGGGACATACCCAACAACTGTTTCAGATCATCAAGGAATGACAAAGATTTAAGCCATAATATGTCTTTGGTATGTTAGTGTGGGCAATAGCTGGTGGTGAAAGTACTGCCGTCATGATAGACACATGGGTGTCAGAGCACACCACATGCAGGATAGTCATGTTAATGTCTAATGCAGCATGCACAAATGCCATAGGTGTATAACAGGCTTACCAGCAATCTCTCACCATATATACCACCCTAATGTTAGTCTGTGTTCATATGTGACACCTGGCTGTGTTGCAGTAAGGCAGAACAGTGCAGCTGTGAATGAAAGACAGTTACAGAATGTGGACCAGATGTCTGTATGATATATAATTAGACAGGTATCTCTACAGATATACAGGTAGTCATATAGATGTAGGCATATAAACACCCACAAGATATATCTACACATATACGTATACACACACACACACACACACACACACACACACACATATATATATATATATATATATATATATATATATATATATGCATATATAGTGGCACTGACAATGGCAAGCAGGTGACATAGTCTGTAACAGGCCAGCAGAGATAGTGTCCCCACAGGGAGCATGGCTACAAACACATAGCACAAAGCTTGGTACAGTACAACATATGTCCCAATGGTAGGTAAACAACCGACATACCAATTGCATTCTGTGAACGGTTTGTTGTAGCTGATATGGTGGGGGGGAGACAAAGATGTGTATTAAGAACTATGGTAACCTTGCTGTATGAGTTGCACTGACCTGTTTCCATCTTTATGTCTTCCAGGGAGGATGCCCCATATCCATTTGCCAGCTTACAGTGCTGCTGAAACAGAAGTCATCATTGCACATGTGGTACAGCACTATGAGCAGTTGTTTGGATGGACAGCCCATGATCAGCATGAGAGGACCACCCTGTGGAACGAACTAGTCCACAGGGTCAATGATGGACTGTATAACCCTCAGCTATGAGCAGGTCCAGCATCACTGCAGCGACCTGCTTTGCCATGTATGTCAGCGTGCAGCTGCTGTACGGGGAGACCACCTCACAATGGGGGGGCAAGCCATCCACCCACCCCTCACCCGTATGGAGGAGCTACTCAGGAGCCCTGTGGCACCTGCCCACCTGCAGCACCAACAACTGGTGGGGCACATTGTGGAGGTGGGTGCCACCGACACATTGGCTGAGGACCGTGCAGGTAGGGCCCCAGGGCACATCAGTACACCACTTGCGTGTATGCATCTGCATCTGTACAGGTACATCATGCAAATCTGAGTCTGTTGCTGTGTAGTAGTAATAAACAGACATGCATAAGCTGTAGTATTGTGGACCCCTACTGTAGATGTAACATAATGCTGCACTCACCCTTTACACATGCCACAGCTTTGGCCACTGACAACAACTTTCTCACACTCTTATGTAGGTCCCGCCAGGATACCACCACAGCAACAGCCTGTAGCCGGTGAGTATGGTTCATGTTCATGCATGACAAGACACTGTGCATGTAATGGCTATGGGATATTCCGTGTACACATCTAGCACACCTACCCATACTGCATGCTGTACACATTCACGTTTTGTTGTTGTGAAATGCACTGCATCACAGTAGTGACCATGCTGGGGTATCAGAAGGGTAAGACAGACACATGCAAGATAACTAACATACTGTCATTGTGCAATGTGTCCACAGGGATGAGAAGTATGGCAGGACACATGGCCTACAGTAGGTCCATGTATGAAACAACACCCTCATGGCTGTAACTGCACACAATCAGGTTATGTAACTGTGGCAGACGTAACCCTGACCCCACAGCAATAGTGACAGCAGTGTGCGCACGTCAAGGGATGTGCACATGAGGAGACCTTGCAACCATGCAGAGTTCTGGGACATGTGTAGGGCACCCCCCACAGCCATGGCAAGGTCTGGTGGGTGTCAGTGTAATAGTCCTGTACTGGTCATACATGCACTGCTGATGTTGTGATCTGTAAAGCAGACATCAGGCATTCACAAATTATATCTGTTCACATATCATCCCAGGTATGAGGTGCTGTAACACATAGGGGCTGTGAACAGTGGAGTTGACATAACAGACACAGTACTACATAAGCAGCAATGGTTTGTACACCTGTGTGGTATGGTGCACAGTACAAGGCAGGGTACAGAAAAGGAAGACAGTAACACTTCATACATGGGTGCAGTGTTAACAAGGGGAAGGGCCATCACCTACCAACACAGCCCATGCATCACACATATGTATACTGCCACTAGCATGAGGTCACTATAGTTGCACTGCATGCTGTTGAGCGCCAGATGCAATGCATGCTGACAGAAGGGTAATGGGAGAACTGTGTGTACAAAAGGTGTGCAACCCCACATGTAGGTGTGTGTGTGTGTGTGTGTGTGTAAAGGGGGGTATGTGTTGAATGTGTGTGTAAGTGCAATCTGGTGGAGTGTGGTTGATGCATGTCTGATGTGTATGTACATGTGTGTCTGTGTGGGTGTCCATGTATGCACAGGTGATAGTGGGATTGATCACATGGCAGTACTTCTCCTTGGAATAGTGCTGTACATGTAATGACACATGAGACACAAAGACAGCCTGTCTGATGTGTGAACATAGGACAGCTGATAGTATAACAAGGTCTGTAGCACAGAACATGCATTGGGAGGGAAAGTACATACCAGGTATACACATCATATTGCCAGCAGCAGATAGATAACTGGCTACCCATGTATGCAGCACTACTAATGCAATGGGGAATTACCATACCACATCAGTGAGTGTATCCAGGTATTACTGTTGCCTGCATGACAGGTTGGTTGTGCAGCAGATGTGGCATGGACTAATCAAGACTGTAGTATGAGGCTCTGGTGTGTGACATATGTAGTGAATGTAGCAGCCCCAACCATATAGAGGCCATGTACATCATGACTGGACATACACAGGGTAATACTGGATGACAGCAGTGAGGCCATGTACAACCTACTCCACCAAAGTTAGGGAGGTGATGGAGTAACAGGTCATGTGTTGTGATCACATGTGTAGGCATGGAGAGGTACGATATGTTAATGGGTATTATCAATGAGTGTATGTTAGCAAGTGCCAAGCAGGTTGGGGAACATATGTAACTGAATGTGGGACTGTCTGTAAACCCAGGGCAAAGGAGGTAGTAAGGTGGACTGTCAGTGTTTGTGGGTGTACAAGTGTGTGTGTGTGTGTGTGTGTGTGTGTGTGTGTGTGTGTGTGTGTGTGTGTGTGTGTGTGTGTGTGTGTGTGTGTGTGTGTGTGTGACTGTGTGACTGTGTGTGTGTGACTGTGTGACTGTGTGTGTGTGATTGTGACTGTGTGGGTGTTGTGAGCGTGTGTCTGTCTAAATGTGCATACTGTTATGCAATGCTGTACAGGTCTTAAAATGGTCCCTCCTGCATGCAAGCTGAAGTAGGTGTCTGTACAGACGCTGATGATGATGATGGTACTGTTGAGGCACAGGTGGGGTTGTCAGAGGCAGAAACTGCACCTACATGTGGCATCACCCTCCTAGCCACCCCAAGCCTGCACACAGTTACAGTGCCCCTACAAACCCCATCACACGTGGCCATAGCAGAGGGACAGTTGGCGGTTGGTGCCAGTGACCAGGAAAGTGTGGTGTCCATGCCGACTGTGTCGGGTCACAGTTGGCATAGCCAGATGTCTGGCAGGCCACCACATAAGCAGATGTACCATGGTGCTCATGGGAGGGTCATTGGTCATCATGCCCCTGGCAGAGGCGCCACAACTGATACCACCAGGAGCATGTTTCAGGCCGTAATGGAGGCAGTGGTACATATGGACATGCACACCAGACAGGGCCTGAGGCTGCAGAGGGCTGCTTTCTCATCTGTAAGTGGCACCCTCCTGATTTTGCTGCTGCCCTCTGTGAACATACTGATGTCATGGATAGATGGTGAGTTGAGATGGTTGGCCTCTTCAACCGTGGAATGTCTGTGCTTGAACATGTGGTGGGAGTGGTGCGATGGCCACATGGATTTAGGCCAGAAACACCAGCAGCTGGTGGTCAGTGTGGACATGCCAGGACACCAAGCCACTCCTGTAGTGGCAGTACCATTCCCAGCACACCACTGGAGGTGCTGTCCACACCACAGCAGGTCTCTTGCACGTGGCCCTGGCCAGTCCCAGATGGGACATGGTTCCAGCAGATACCAGTCATCAGGGGAGAGTAGAACCTCAAGGTCTGTACCTGTACATGCCCATGGGACCCCTGGCAGGCACAGTCATTGTGTCTGTGGCTGGAGGCACTGAACTGCACACCCTGCCAGGTATGGTCTGCAGCTGTCCAACAACACCTGCATAGGGCAGCCACATGACAGGACTGTGTGCATGCATACCCACACATTATGCAACCACACCTAGGGCAACCCCATACCGACACACACCATATCACCATGCCCCAATCAATGAACCAAACCCCTCACCCACACACATGGTAACACATGTATGGACCACCCTCAGCCTCTGGCAAACCAGCAACACACCCTGTGCATATGATGATACCTGTGTCACATCCCTGTCATCCATAACATCAATGCATGGACAGGCTAATATGGTTCTGATGCACACAGTGACTGTTATAGAGTGCTGCAATGTACTGCAGTATAAGATGTTGTCAGGGGTAATGTGTAATGCATACATATCAGGTAGTGTAGCCATGCAGCTATGATGCATTTCAGCTGTCTGTAACACTGATTGTTATCTCCATAATGTTATCCATATGTGTTTTAGGTGTACATGTGTCAGCAGGAGGATGGTCTGCAGTCATATTTCACAAGAGTATGGCACTGTGGTGACACCATGGTGACTGCCCATGGGTGGGGACCTCAGTCCCACTGTTACAACTAGGGGGCTTGTGGGCTTCTGATATCCCAACACCCCTCCCCATCAAGGTGTCATATACTGCCCCTATATGCGTCTTGTGTGTCATGTCTGTTAACCTACCCAACCTCCCTCCCCAAATATACCTACACCCCTCCCCAACATCTGTTCCCACGAAACAATATCGCCCTATACATGGCTGTCCATTTTGCACACATGTCTACTGGACACATGTAATCTGGTCTAATTGGCATCACAATGAATTTATGTTGTCCTCACCCCTCTCCTAGGGATTTGAAGGTCCAAATCTACCTCCAAATTCAGTGTATATGCACAGCTGTTGCTGTAGCAGAAATGGGCAGGTATGGACCTTTCCTACACCCTTCCTGCACATGCCTAGCTATTTTCCCTACTGTCTCACCCTCTTTGTGCCCCTTTTTTGTGCCCCTTTTTCACCACTTCTTATCAACCCTTTTTTCTTTCCTTTTAAAGAGGTTAGCGTGGGGGTAAGCTGGAGTGTTCTGGGTTTCTGGGGGCCCCCAAAGGCCCAAACCCCAAAATAAAACCTTTTTTTCCCCTT
>NC_056732.1:1884134965-1884150777 GCF_019279795.1 Protopterus annectens | reverse complement strand
TCTATATCGTATCTATATCTGTATCTATTCCTAATGGTTAAGGTGTTTGCCTTATAAACACAAGGTGCATTTATCTCAGGATAATTGCTGCTTAAAATGGCTCAAGGCATTAGCTTAGTTAAAATCTATAGGATCTATCCATATCTATATCTATATCTGTATCTATATCTGTATCTATATCTCTATCTATATCTGTATATATATCTATATCTATATCTGTATCTGTATCTGTATATATATCTGTATCTATATCTGTATATATATATCTATATCTATATCTGTATCTGTATCTGTATATATATCTGTATCTATATCTGTATCTATATCTGTATATATATCTATATCTATATCTGTATCTATATCTGTATGTGTATCCATATCAGTATATTTATCTATATCTGAATCCATATCTATATCTATATCTGTATCTATATCTGTATCTATGGGGTGGCCTAATGGTTAAGGTGTTTGCCTTATAAACACAAGGTGCATAAAATCTATGAATCTATGAATCTATATCTATATCTGTATCTATACCTGTATCCATATATGTATCCATATCGATAGCTATATCTGTACCTGTATCTGTATCTGTATCTATATCAATATCTATATCTATATCTGTATCTATATCTATATCTATATCGTATCTATATCTGCATCTGTATCTATATCTGTATCTGTATCTATATCTATATCTGTATCTACATCTGCATCTGTATCTATATCTGTATCTGTATCTATATCTGTATCTATATCTGTATCTATATCTATATCTATATCTGTATCTATATATATATATCTGTATCTATATCTGTATCTGTATCTATATCTATATCCACATCTGTATCTATATCTGTATCTGTATCTATATCTGTATCTATATCTATATCTGTATCTATATCCATATCTATATCTATGTCTGCATCTGTATCTATATCTGTATCTATATCTATATCTGTATCTATATCTGTATCTATATCTATATCTATATCTGTATCTATATCTGTATCTATATCTGTATCTATATCTATATCTGTATCTATATCTATATCTGTATCTATATCTGTATCTATATCTGTATCTGTATCTATATCTATATCTTTATCCATATCTGTATCTATAGCTAGATCTCTATCCATATCTGTATCTATATCTATATCTATATCTGTATCTATATCTGTATCTGTATCTATATCTATATCTGTATCTATATCTATATCTGTATCTATATCTGTATCTATATCTGTATCTGTATCTATATCTATATCTATATCTGTATCTATATCTGTATCTATATCTGTATCTATATCTATATCTGTATCTATATCTATATCTATATCTGTATCTATATCTATATCTATATCTGTATCTATATCTATATCTATATCTATATCTGTATCTATATCTATATCTGTATCTATATCTGTATCTATATCTATATCTGTATCTATATCTATATCTATATCTATATCTGTATCTATATCTATATCTGTATCTATATCTGTATCTATATCTATATCTGTATCTATATCTATATCTGTATCTATATCTGCATCTGTATCTGTATCTGTATCTGTATCTATATCTATATCTGTATCTATAGCTGTATCTATATCTGTATCTATATATGTATCTGTATCTATAGCTATATCTATATCTGTATCTATATCTGTATCTGTATCTATAGCTATATCAATATCTAGATCTGTATCTATATCTATATCTGTATCTATATCTGCATCTATATCTGTATCTGTATCTATATCTATATCTGTATCTATATCTATATCTATATCTATATCTGTACCTATATCTGTATCTATATCTGTATCTATATCTATATCTATATCTATATCTATATCTGTATCTATATCTATATCTGTATCTATATCTATATCTGTATCTATATCTGTATCTATATCTGTATCTATATCTATATCTGTATCTATATCTATATCTATGTCTGCATCTGTATCTATATCTGTATCTGTATCTATATCTATATCTGTATCTATATCTATATCTGTATCTATATCTGCATCTGTATCTATATCTGTATCTGTATCTGTATCTATATCTATATCTGTATCTATAGCTGTATCTATATCTGTATCTATATCTGTATCTGTATCTATAGCTATATCTATATCTGTATCTATATCTGTATCTGTATCTATATCTATATCAATATCTATATCTGTATCTATATCTATATCTGTATCTATATCTGCATCTATATCTGTATCTGTATCTGTATCTATATCTATATCTGTATCTATATCTATATCTATATCTGTACCTATATCTATATCTATATCTATATCTGTATCTATATCTGTATCTATATCTATATCTATATCTATATCTGTATCTATATCTATATCTGTATCTATATATGCATCTGTATCTATATCTGAAACCCACAAGATGCTTCGGCAAAATTTGAATGGCACAATCCAGTGAAACAGTTATTCTACTTATGACAGTTTTAATAGTGTTTGACCATTAACTCCATAAGTGCTAGTCCTTGTTGGTCAAACAAACTAATAAGCTCCAAATGAAATAGTGAATCAGTTACAAGCCCCGTGGGATAAACATGTCGACGCAACCCTTTGGGTACAATGTGCTCTTTAATGCACTCCTGGAAGTAGTTCACCTCCAGTTGTAACTTTTTAGGTTTTAATAATTTCGTGTCTAACAGTTTCAGATTATCAGTAATTGTCACCGAACTAACCTGGCTGTTATCCACGTTGTCAGCTCGTTGCCCTTCAAGATTTTGCTGATGGAAACACAAGTTACGTGTGTCCTGAATCCATTGTTCAAATTGAAAGGAACCATGAAGCCCACCAACGTTGTTTTGCCTTCCATTGCTCCCATTAGACACCATATTGTTATTCACTGCCAGGTTGTTTTTGTTACTGTTAGTGCTATTATGCCTCGTAGGTAATCCACTCATGTGCACACTGGAAACTAGAGTTGGAGAACCTCTGTTGTCATCTCGTTGTAAAATTCTTGATGTACCCATAATTGTAGGGGCCCTTCCCGTAGTCTGGAATTGTTGTTGGTCAAAGCATTGAGATAACGCATCCACACGCTGTGTTAATGCGTTAATGAGTGCTGTTAAAGTTAAATTGTCGTCAACTTGTGAAGGTGCTATCAGCACTGGACTGTTAGGATTCGACAGGTTACCTGAAGCCATAAAGAGACAAAAAACAAACTGATAAAGGTAAAAACTGAAACCCACAAGATGCTTCGGCAAAATTCGAATGACATAATCCAGTGAAACAGGATTGTGTCATTCGAATTTTGCCGAAGCATCTTGTGGGTTTCAGTTTTTACCTTTATCTGTATCTATATCTGTATCTGTATCTATATCTATATCTATATCTATATCTATATCTATATCTATATCTATATCTATATATATATATCTGTATCTGTATCTATATCTATATCTATATCTGTATCTATATCTGTATCTGTATCTATATATCTATATCTATATCTGTATCTGTATCTGTATCTATATCTATATCTGTATCTGTATCTATATCTATATCTGTATCTATATCTGCATCTGTATCTATATCTGTGTCTGTATCTATATCTATATCTGTATCTATATCTATATCTATATATGTATCTATATCTATATCTGCATCAATATCTATATCTGTATCCATATCTGTATCTATATCTTTATCTGTATATATATATATATATATATATATATATATATATATATATATATATGTAGCTATATCTGTATCTCTATGTATATCTATAGCTGTATCTATATCTCTATCTGTATCTAGATCTATATCTATATCTACATCTATATCTATATCTGTATCTATATATGTATCCATATCTATATCTATATCTGTATCTGTATCTATATCTATATCTATATCTATATCTATATATCTATCTATATCTGTATCTATATCTATATCTATATCTGTATCTGTATCTATATCTATATCTGTATCTATAGCTCTATCTATATATGTATCTGTATCTATATCTACATCTGTATCTATATCTGTATCTATATCTATATCTATATCTATATCTGTATCTGTATCTATATCTATATCTGTATCTATATCTGTATCCATATCTGTATCTATATCTATATCTATATCTGTATCTGTATCTGTATCCATATCTGTATCTATATCTATATCTGTATCTGTATCTATATCTATATCTATATCTATATCTATATCTATATCTATATCTATATCTATATCTATATCTATATCTGTATCTATATCTATATCTGTATCTGTATCTATATCTATATCTGTATCTATATCTGCATCTATAGCTCTATCTATATATGTATCTGTATCTATATCTGTATCCATATCTGTATCTATATCTATATCTGTATCTATATCTATATCTGTATCTATATCTGTATCTATATCTGTATCTATAGCTATATCTATATCTGTATCTGTATCTATATCTATATCTGTATATATAGCTGTATCTATATATGTATCTATATCTGTATCTGTATCTATATCAATATCTATATCTGTATCTATATCTATATCTATATCTATATCTATATCTATATCTATATCTATATCTATATCTGTATCTATATCTGTATCTATATCTGTATCTATAGCTCTATCTATATATGTATCTGTATCTATATCTACATCTGTATCTATATCTGTATCTATATCTATATCTATATCTATATCTATATCTATATATGTATCTATATCTGTATCTATATCTATATCTATATCTATATCTATATCTATATCTGTATCTATATCTGTATCCATATCTATATCTATATCCATATCTGTATCTATATCTATATCTCTTTCTATATCTCTATCTCTATCTGTATCTATATCTATATCTATATATATATATCTATATCTATATCTATATCTACATCTTTATCTATATTTACATCTATATCTATATCTGTATCTATATTTGTATCTATATCTATATCTGTATTTATATATATCGATGTATATGATAGTACCTCTTACCTGTCATTATTCAGCACACATAGTAAATGTTTAATAACATTATTTAAATCAGCCAGACTATCCCATAATTCTAAACCAAAATTACATGAGTTATTTTTATCATAAAATGTATAAATAGAAATATAAGTTTTACGCGTATCTTATAAAATTTAATTTACTCACCATTTCACTTCAGAATTATATAAGCACTTTCTTCCTTCATATCCAGCAACATTCAACCAAATTGGTTGAAAAAAATGTTTTTAGTTTCTACTTTGTCTAAACTAAACTGCACTAATGCAATAAGTAAATAAATAAATCAACCAATCAATTAAAACAGATAACACAATAAAACAGGTCATCATCAAGATGAATTAAGGTTAAAATTTACTCTCAGAAAAGCTCAAGTCACAATTTTTGTCCCAACTATAATATACTTCAAGCTTATAGTAGATGCCATTAACATGGGATGCTTTCATTCACCAAACTGCCACTGTAAATTCTCGAGAAAGGAAGGTACCACTGCAGTGCATTTTTTATTTTGGGGGGAGGGGTGTACATTTTTTTCTGATTGAGGAGCTCAGCATAATGCTCTTATGTCTATGTTTTGTCATCTGAAGTGTCCTGCTAACTCTCTTCTGATAGATTAAAAGCTTCATCTGGATCAGTGTCTTCTCTGTTCTGCTCCTTAGTTTTTAACTATGGCAGAACTCCTTACATCATTTTCCATAAAGGTAGGGTTATGTTATGCCACTAGGAGGATATCTGAACTCCAGGCTCTCTCCTCAAGAGCTCCTTACATCATTTTCCATAAAGATAGGGTTATGTTATGCCACTAAGAGGATATCTTCACTCAAGGTTCTCTCCTCAAGAACTCCTTACATAATTTTCCATAAAGATAGGGTTATGTTATGCTGCTAGGAGGACATCTGAACTCCAGGATCTCTCCTCAAGAACTCCTTACATCATTTTCCATAAAGATATGGTTATGCTATGCTGCTAGGAGGATACATGAACTCCAGGCTCTCTCCTCAAGAACTCCTTACCTCATTTCCATAAAGATAGGGTTATGTTATGCTGCTAGGAGGATATCTAAACTCCAAGCTCTCTCCTCAAGAACTTACATCATTTTCCATAAAGATTGGATTATGTTATGCCGCTAGGAGGATATCTGAACTCCAGGGTCTCTCCTCAAGAACTCCTTACATCATTTTCCATAAAGATAGGGTTATGTTATGCCACTAGGAGGGTACCTGAACTCCAGGCTCTCTCCTCAAGAACTCCTTACATCATTTTCCATAAAGGTAGGGTTATGTTATGCCACTAGGAGGATATCTGAACTCCAGGCTCTCTCCTCAAGAACTCCTTACATCATTTTCCATAAAGATATGGTTATGTTATGCCACTAGGAGGATATCTGAACTCCAGGCTCTCTCCTCAATAACTCCTTACATCATTTCCATAACGATAGGATTATGTTTTGCTGCTAGGAGGATACCTGAAC
Organism: Protopterus annectens; assembly: GCF_019279795.1. Taxonomy (NCBI): domain Eukaryota; kingdom Metazoa; phylum Chordata; order Ceratodontiformes; family Protopteridae; genus Protopterus; species Protopterus annectens. The sequence goes on along the minus strand of NC_056732.1, from coordinate 1,884,144,261 downwards.
TCCAGGCTCTCTCCTCAAGAACTCCTTACATCATTTCCATAAAGATAGGGTTATGTTATGCCGCTAGGAAGATATCTGAACCCCAGGCTCTTTCCTAAAGAACTACTTACATCATTTTCCATAAAGATAGAGTTACCTTATGGACAAATTCTTCTTTTCTTCCCTGACTGACATCTGAAAATAACATTAATCAATCTATTCATTTACCAGTCTTCTTTCCAAATAAAGAAGAATACATGCTTCATCTCCTTGATGTAGACAGACAGCTACGATTTTATCTTCTCAGGACAAAGCACGTTAGAAAATCAGATTAACTCATTCCCTACAGTACAGTTCTTTTGAGTGTGTACCTTTAACTTCCAAAGGGTGTGGCTTCAGCCTTTAAAAAACTGAAGTTATCCCCTTACAGTTCTAACAAATACTCATTGATAAGAGGTCACATATCAATATAATTGTGGTTGCCATCATGTATGCTACAAGATAAAATATGCTGGTACATTGTACGTAGCATGGTTTTGGAATTATTAACGCAAATATGAACAAGAAATAGTTGATGCCAGGAGGTACAGTAGGAGTTAACTGCAGAAATGCCTGGAGGCATCACTAAGCTGTAATGAGTTAATTATTTGTTTCCTTTTCACCAAAAAGACTAGGATTACCAGTATGTAAGATCACTTTAGCAATTACAGACAGCATTTTTTGGATTTATTTTAAACAAGACATGGCCTTACCCAAACCACTTAGGTGCATTCAAGCAGATCCATGGCTGCTTCATCTGCTTTTAGCTCTAGAACATCTGTTGATGAGATTTCCACAACAGCTACATGGTCCAATGTTCACACTTTTGTTACTTATTACAATTTGGATATTATGTCTAGAAACAGAGCCGCCTTTGGTTCGGCAGTACTCAGGACTATCCTTCCATGAGGGCCACCCAAGGTAAATGTAGCTGCAGACTCTGTGTCCTGGACTGAGGAAAAATGAAAAGGACAACATCAGATTTCAAACGTATGTGGTCACCATAACCAGGCATCTGTGTTGTCAATATTCAATCTTCCTCAACTTTCCTCCCATCCATCCCCCAACATATATTTCTGGAGAGACCTCTAGGACTGTGTTTTGGAACCTAAAGTTCTGCGTTTGAGCCATGCATTTTCTATCCAGCTATACCTGTCTCTGTCTAACTATAGGGATATATGGCAACAAACTCGATCTCAGGTAATGAGGATGGAATATGACATTATGGGTAGAAGGAGGAGCTTGACTGTTGAATCAAAAGTCTGTAGTATGCTGCTAGAGTATGCTGCTGAGCTGGATCCAAAGTCTGTAGTATGCTGCTGAGCTGGATCCAAAGTCTGTAGTATGCTGCTGGAGTATGCTGCTGAGCTGGATCCAAAGTCTGTAGTATGCTGCTGGAGTATGCTGCTGAGCTGGATCCAAAGTCTGTAGTATGCTGCTGAGCTGGATCCAAAAACTGTAGTATGCTGATTGAGTATGCTGCTGAGCTGGCTCTAAAGCCTGTAGTATGCTGCTGGGGTATGCTGCTGAGCAGGATCCAAAGTCTGTAGTATGCTGCTGGAGTATGCTGCTGAGCTGGATCCAAAGTCTGTAGTATGCTGCTGGAGTATGCTGCTGAGCTGGATCCAAGGTCTGTAGTATGCTGCTGAGCTGGATCCAAAGTCTGTAGTATGCTGCTGGAGTATGCTGCTGAGCTGGATCCAAAGTCTGTAGTATGCTGCTGAGCTAAATCCAAAGTCTGTAGTATGCTGCTGGAGTATGCTGCTGAGCTGGAGCTAAAGTCTGTAGTATGCTGCTGGAGTATGCTGCTGAGCTGGATCCAAAGTCTGTAGTATGCTGCTGGAGTATGCTGCTGAACTGGATCCAAAGTTTGTAGTATGCTGCAAGAGTACACTACTGAGCTGGCTCCAAAGTCTGTAGTATGCTGCTGGAGTATGCTTCTGAGCAGGCTCCAATGTCTGTAGAATGCTGCTTGAGTATGCTTCTGAGCTGGCTCCAAAGTCTGTAGTACGCTGCTGCTGTATGCTGCTGAGCTGGCTCCAAAGTCTGTAGTATGCTGCTGGAGTATGCTGCTGAGCTGGATCCAAAGTCTGTAGTATGCTGCTGGAGTATGCTTCTGAGCAGGCTCCAACGTCTGTAGAATGCTGCTTGAGTATGCTTCTGAGCTGGCTCCAAAGTCTGTAGTACGCTGCTGCTGTATGCTGCTGAGCTGGCTCCAAAGTCTGTAGTATGCTGCTGGAGTATGCTGCTGAGCTGGATTCAAAGTCTGTAGTATGCTGCTGAGCTGGATCCAAAGTCTGTAGTATGCTGCTGGAGTATGCTGCTGAGCTAGATCCAAAGTCTGTAGTATGCTGCTGGAGTATGCTGCTGAGCTTGATCCAACGTCTGTAGTATGCTGCTAGAGTATGCTGCTGAGCTGGAGCCATGGTCTGTAGTATGCTGCGGGACTATGCTGCTGAGCTGGATCCAAAGTCTGTAGTGTGCTGCTGGAGTATGCTGCTGAGCTGATTGCAAGGTCTGTAGTAGGCTGCTAGAGTATGCTGCTGAGCTGGATCCAAAGTCTGTAGTATGCTGCTAGAGTATGCTGCTGAGCTGGATCCAAATTCTGTAGAATGCTGCTGGAGTATGCCGCTGAGCAGTATCGAAAGTCTGTAGTATTCTTGCTGGAGTATGCTGCTGAGCTGTATCCAAAGTCTGTAGTAGGTTGCTAGCGTATGCTGCTGAGCTGTATCCAAAGTCTATAGTATGCTGCTGGAGTATGCTGCTGAGCTGGATGCAAAGTCTGTACTATGCTGCTGGAGTATGCTGCTGAGCTGGATGCAAAGTCTGTAGTATGCGGCTGGAGTATGCTGCTGAGGTGGAGCCATAGTCTGTAGTATGCTGCTGGAGTATGCTGCTGAGCTGCATCCAAAGTCTGTAGTATGCTGCTGGAGTATGCTGCTGAGCTGGATCCAAAGTCTGTAGTAGGCTGCTGGAGTATGCTGCTGAGCTAGATCCAATGTCTGTAGTGTGCTGCTGGAGTATGCTGCTGAGCTGTATCCAAAGTCTGTACAAGGCTGCTAGAGTATGCTGCTGAGCTGGATCCAAAGTCTGTAGTATGCTGCTGGAGTATGCTCCTGAGCTTGATCCAAAGTCTATAGTATGCTGCTGGGGTATGCTGCTGAGCTGGAGTCATGGTCTGTAGTATGCTGCTGGACTACGCTGCTGAGCTGGATCCAAAGTCTGTAGTATGCTATTGGAGTATGCTGCTGAGCTGGACCCAAAGTTTGTAGTATTCTGCTGGAGTATGCTGCTGAGCTGGATCCAAAGCCTGTAGTATGCTGCTGGAGTATCCTGCTGAGCTGGATCCAAATTCTGTAGTATGCTGCTGGAGTATGCTGCTAAGCTGGATTCAAGGTCTGTAGTATGCTTTTGGAGTATCCTGCTGAGCTGGATCAAAAGTCTGTAGTATGCTGCTGGAGTATGCTGCTGAGCTGGATGCAAAGTCTTTAGTATGCTGCTGGAGTATCCTGCCGAGCTGGATTCAAAATCTGTAGGTTGCTGCTAGTATGCTGCTGAGCTGAATCCAAAATCTGTAGTATGCTGCTGGAGTATGCTGCTTAGCTGGATCCAAAGTCTGTAGTATGCTGCTGGAGTACACTGCTGAGCTGGATCCAAAACCTTTAGTATGCTGCTTGAGTATGGTGCTGAGCTGGCTACAAAGTCTGTAGTATACTGCTGGAGTATGCTGCTGAGCTGGCTTCAAAGTCTAGTACGCTGCTGGAGTATGCTGCTGAGCTGGATCCAAAGTCTGTAGTATGCTGCTGGAGTATGCTGCTGAGTTGGAGCCATGGTCTGTAGTATGCTGCTGGACTATGCTGCTGAGCTGGATCCAAAGTCTGTAGTGTGCTGCTGGAGTATGCTGCTCAGCTAAATCCAAAGTCTGTAATATGCTGCTGGAGTATGCTGCTGAGCTGTATCCAAAGTCTGTAGTGTGCTGATGGAGTATGCTGCTGAGCTGGATCCAAAGTCTGTAGAATGCTGTTGGAGTATGCTGCTGAGCTGAATGCAAAGTCTGTAGTATGCTGCTGGAGTATGCTGCTGAGCTGGATGCAAAGTCTGTAGCATGCAGCTGGAATATGCTGCTGAGGTCGAGCTATGATCTGTAGTATGCTGCTGGAGTATGCTGCAGAGCTGGATCCAAAGTCTGTAGTATGCTGCTGGAGTATGCTGCTGAGCTGTATCCAACGTCTGTACTAGGCTGCTAGAGTGTGCTGCTGAGCTAGATCCAAAGTCTGTAGTATGCTACTGGAGTATACTGCTGAGCTGTATCCAAAGTCTGTAATATGCTGCTGGAGTATGCTGCTGAGCTGGATCCAATGTTTGTAGTATGCTGCTGGAGTATGCTGCTGAGCTGAACCCAAAGTTTGTAGTATGCTGCTCGAGTATGCTGCTGAGCTGGATCCAAAGCCTGTAGTATGCTGCTGGAATATTTTGTTGAGCTGGATCCAAAGTCTGTAGTATGCTGCTGGAGTACCTCCTGAGCTGGATCCAAGGTCTGTAATATGCTGCTGGAGTATCCTGCTGAGCTGGCTCCAAAGTCTGTAGTATGCTGCTGGAGTATGCTGCTGAGCTGGATGCAAAGTCTGTAGTATGCTGCTGGAGTATCCTGCTGAGCTGGATCCAAAATCTGTAGGATGCTGCTGGAGTATGCTGCTTAGCTGGATTCTAAGTCTGTAGTATGCTGCTGGAGTATGCTGCTGAGCTGGATCCAGAGTCTGTAGTATGCTGCTGCAGTATGCTGCTGAGCTGTATCCAAAGTCTGTAGTATGCTGCTGGAGTATGCTGCTGAGCTGGATCCAAAGTCTGTAGTATGCTGCTGAGCTTCATCCAAAGTCTGTAGTATGCTGCTGGAGTATGCTGCTGAGCTGGAGCCATGTTCTGTAGTATGCTGCTGGACTATGCTGCTGAGCTGGATGCAAAGTCTGTAGTGTGCTGCTGGAGTATGCTGCTGAGCTGTATCCAAAGTCTGTAGTATGCTGCTGGAGTATGCTGCAGAGCTGGATCCAAAATCTGTAGTATGCTGCTGGAGTATACTGCTGAGCTGGATGCAAAGCCTGTAGTATGCTGCTGGAGTATACTGCTGATCTGGGTCTAAAGTCTGTAGTATGCTGATGGACTATGCTGCTGAGCTGGATCCAAAGTCTGTAGTATGCAGCTGGAGTATGCTGCTGAGCTGGATGCAAACCCACGGGTTGAGATACAATGAAATTGGACAACACAGATGCCTAGTTATGGTGGGTACATAACTTTTAATTTTGTGGATGTGCAAGAGATCCATCAGAGCTGAATCTGAGGATGTTTTATATGCCAAGCATAGATCACCTGTCTTTAACCTGTATGAGACTGAATACAGAGATAGGGTCTTAAGGTGACATATACTGCAGATTCTTTTGGTGTGGAACCTTCAAGGGCATCCCAACTGTGCAAGTGGGTTAGGTACATGCCGGAGGGTGCATTGTACTCAGTGATGGTTCTGATCAGGGTTAAGTAGATTGGTACAATAACTTCCTGTAACCTGGATGCCTTACCCTTGCTTATGAGTTCGGTGACAGAATGATTTTCTTACTATTTGGGCATGTAGCCAGATTATTGTCTGCATATTTTTCCAGATCCCTAACTAATGGATAATCTCTTAAGGATGTTTTATCAACAGAATAATTAGCTTGGGTGGATGATTTCCCAAAGGGAACTATATCACTTTTTTTTCATGTTGAGTTTTAATCTGTGGTTTGTCACCAGTCATTTATTTGTGTTCGATAGGATGCTGGTGTCATGGAGGATTCTATGAAAGACCCCAGTTTGCAGCCATCAGTGAACTCGGTGAGCCGGAGACCTTTGACATTAGCCCTCACGTTTGAGAAGTAGATGCCAAACAGGAGCAGGCCTGTCTCAGAGCCCTGGGGTACTCCACTGATGGCCATGTTTTTGGTGGAGGTGTTCTCATTGATCCTGACTTCTTGGGTCCTATCAGTGAGCTAGCCAGCTATCCCGTGAGTTGTGTAGGGATTTATGGCTGTTTCTGAGAGTTTGTCAATTATACCTGAATGGGGTATTGTATCAAACGCTGAGGCCAAGTAAAGGTGGACGGTATGCACCATTTTCCCTTCATCCATAGCTTTGGTGACCCTCTTGAAGAAGTCTGTCAGGTTGAATAGGCAAGATCTTCCCTTAACAAATCCAAACTGGGATGTGTCACAGTTCCCAGTACATGTCTGTTCACTAGCTTTTTATTGACATGGGATATAACATACCATGACAGTTCTGTTCTCTGGCTATTTATTGACATGGGATAAAGCATTACATGGCAGTTCTGTTCTCTGGCTATTTATCGGAAGGATATGTTGCATTTCATTACACTTCTGTTCTATGGCTATTGAGTGGCTTCTGGAAGAGCAGGTATTAAGTCCGATTAAGTAGCTGCTGTACCCACTCCCGTAGCCCATAGGTTTATCCTATTCTACCCCAAAATATTCCCCCTGACTGCCCTGTTCCTTGTAGGTTTACCCTATCCCACCCCAAAATATTCCCCCTGACTGCCCTGTTCCTTGTAGGTTTACCCTATCCTACCCCAAAATATTCCCCCTGACTGCCCTGTTCCTTGTAGGTTTACCCTATCCTACCCCAAAATATTCCCCCAGACTGCCCTGTTCCTTGTCTCTCCCTTCGTCCTTCCTTTTACTCTCTGCCTGTCACACCTCCATCTCTTCTCTCCCATACATACTCTAGTTATGCAGGGCTCCCAGCTCTCCTTCCTGGAATCTTCCCTTCAGCTTCCCACTTCTTCATTATTCCTACTTTTTCCCCATGCTCTTGTGAATGACTCCTGCCTCTGTTTTCCTTGGAAACTATTGTCTCACTGCAGGCTCCTACCACTCTCCTCGGAGCTACCTGCTCCCTTGGGTTAAATTGTACAGACCTAGTTTCCTGTGGTTCGAATCCCAAACAAGAATGGTACATGCAGATAGCTAGAAACTGTAATTATTTACCTGCTCCCACAGTTGTACATTCATTTCACTTTTGTTGGCTTGATATATTTTGTTTTTGTTGTTGCTCTGAAATTGCCACACATGTTTATATTTTTCTCACTTATGATGCATTTATAGAATCTGGATAATCTGCACTGGGTTTCTTTGTAAAGGGATTAGTAATTGCTTCACTCTATAACTTGCTCAGCTACCAAAATTGTGAATAAATAAATGTACTATGTACTGGGCAGACGTATGCAGTGGTTCCTCTGTGTGGGACCAAAGTTAAAACTTGACTAACTTTAGTCCTTTTACATTTTTGACAAGAACTTACTTATTGAGTTGGGGATTGTTTGACTTACATGAAGTACCCCTGAATTCAAACCATGAGTTTGATCAGATACCACTAGAAAATATAAATGAACCAGATTATTAGAGGGTGCATTGGATTGTATGCATGATTCTATTGCTTAATATTTCCATTAGGCACTACAATAGTCAGCATTTTTAATAAAAATAAGTAAGATATGGGAAGCGGTAGCATTGTTGCCTCACAGCAAGAGGTTCTCCGGTTCGATTTTTGGCTGGAGCACCTTCTGTGTGGAGTCTGCATGTCCTCCCTGCAGTCGAGTGGCGTTCGAAAGACATGTGTGAATGGGCGTGCCTTCACTGAAGGTTGGGCGTCGGGCTGGCACCTCGGCACCATAAAAAAAAAATCTACTGCCAATCATTAGCAGAGCAGAGTTCTGCTGTGGCAACCCCTAACCGGGAAAAGCCGAAAGAAGGAGCAGGTAAGATAAGGGAAGACACAGCTGAATTACTGACTACTAAATACAGCTTGTTTTGTTCAGGTTTCCTGTTGAACTGCTTCACAGTGATAATCAAGTGCAGTAATACACGGCAGTGTCATCTGTCTGCAAATTTGTAAATAGAAACTGGAGATGTCTTTGGAAGAAGATATTCGACTCGTAACAGATGCTTTGTGGTAGTAAACAACCCACTCAAGCCCCTTCCCTGGAGCCTGTCTGACCCAGGCCATCCAGTAACTATTCATGTCAAACCCAGTAACTGCACATGCTAGCTTCAGGGACTGACCTGGCTGTTTATATTTAGAACCAGACTGGGTCAGAACTTGGGGCTTGACACCTGCAAATAAACATGGCTTTCAGCAATGTGCATAGATACACATTTATGAGATGGATAATTTATAGGTTCATAGGTTAGTACTAAGCTAACTGCCCTTGCAAGCCATTTTAAGCCTAGCCAATTATCTCTTGTAAGACTCAAACACTGCACCTTGCATTTGCAAGGCAAACACTTAACCATTAGGCCACCCTCCCAACTTTTCAGATATATAAGAGCTTACTTGGCACGTGCAGGAGAGAAAGTGTTAATGCAACAAAAGCACTGAAAGAATTGAAGGAAAGCATCTTCTTTAACAAAGATTGGCTACTTCCAGTTCATTCTCTTTAAACTGGTTATGTGTAGACGCACTTATAGTGTCAAGCCTGCACAGAGATGAGGGATTCCTGTGTTAGCTGCTGTGACCTTTCATTAGTTTTACCTGAACAGACAAGTAGTGTCGAATCATCCCAGTACTGTACTACAGAGGTGTTTCTGCTTGATTTGTGTAGGTCATTAATGAAAATATTAAATAAGAATGGTCCTAGGATGGACCCTTGTGGTAACCCCACAGATATAGGACGAAGAAAGGAAGAAAGAGAAGTCAGTATTCCATCTGACTGCCCGGAGCCTATTAGAAAAGCAACTGGAACACCATAACAGGGATGGACTAGCTAGTTCAATTGAGAAAGGTCTAGTTAGAACTTATGGATGGGCCACCTTATCAAATACGGTCAAGGCATACTGCTGATAATAGTTTATTGGTGTTGGGGTACTGGTGAGTGTGAGTACAGAAAGTGTGGACTGCACTGTTCATACTGTGATGTGGGTGGAAGCAATGCTGGGTAGGAGAAAGGAAATTATTTTCCAGTATTGATTCTAGTGCTTGGTGATTAGTGCATTTCTCTAGGGTTTTCACAAGGGGTGAGAAAGGGCTTTTATAAAAAAAGAAACCCTTTTGGGGGGAAATAGCTCTTTAGATGGAGATATTGCTAGAATGCCCTATCAGTTTGGCTTTTTGCAAAACTTTTCTGATATGTGGGTGGTAACCATGCTTTTTGGGTAGGAAGACACAGTAAACCTTTTATGTCTATAGGGTGCCCACTTTTCTGAAGTGGCAAAATGTAGAATTTCTTCCAGGGGAGGGGG
>NC_056732.1:1884055151-1884134465 GCF_019279795.1 Protopterus annectens | reverse complement strand
ACTCAGTATGAAAGATTTATTTATGAATGCCATATTCTTTGAGACATGTTTTTCAGAAGGGGTTATCCCTGTTCCCTGGTTGAAAATATCATGAATGAGGTTATCAAGAAAAGGGAAAATGGCCATTTTATTCCTTTATTGAAATCTAATGACAATATGTCTGTTAATGGTATTACTGACTTATCAGTAGATGAACAGGTACATATTGCCAATACTTCTGTAGATAACCAAGTAGTAAGTGTTAATACTAATAATAATAATAATAATTATAAATCTTGTTTTATTACAACTTTTTCTACTGACGCATATTATATAAAAGCTATTTTAGAAAAGAATTGGCCACTTTTGATAGGTGACATTAATATAAGAGGAATAATTGGAGAAAAGCCAGTCTGTGTTTTTAGAAAAGGCAACAACATCAAATCTTTATTAGAACACCAGGGTAAAATAAATAAGGGTGGTTACATTTATAAATGTGGATCATGTAAATTCTATATATCAGATATCCAGATATCAGTGCTCATCCGACAACTGTGCAACAGTACCTGGCACACTCCATACGACAGACTAGTATACTGCAGCAGTCAACACACTGGTTCAGGTCCAATGCACAACCTCACACTGGGGTTTGTATCAAGGTACTGTATGGGGAACATTATCAGCCCATGCACTGCACACAATGCATGTTACATATTTCACTGGTAATGCACACTACTCTTACTTGCCATAACCCTACCTACACCACAGTCACATACAGGGTAACACAGCACAACATATGGCAATGTAGTATGTGTTGATCGCAATACCTCACACATCTGTCTCTGGCCTCACACCAAGGACACACACTACCATGACAGACAGACAGTCATGGTGAGCAATCACACCAGTACACAACATGTACCCAGTCACTGGCACCTCATTCCTCCTCACATATTTTGTTTTCAATGTGTTCATGGATGTGCATTATGTCTTAGGTAGGTAGTGTGCTTTTGGCCCTGGGCCTACAGCAGCATACTGTTATGCTACCCTGCCCCTTGTGACACAGGTGTTATGATCATACCTGCTCCTTACAAACAGTTACACAGGGTGACTCATATGGCATATTACCTATCTGCATAACATTCAGCAGGGGTATGTCTGACATCTACTCATGGGAAGCCTTGCTTCTTAATTCTGTGTGGTTTACTACAGGGTATGTCGTATCTGTGGGTAGGGTCCTGTACCTCCACCATCTGCTCTATACTGAAGTGACAAGGACGACAGACATAGGTAATTTCTGTTGTGGATGTTGGAGGTGTTACCATGGTTGTTAGACAACTGTCATGGGTGTGACCGAACTATGTATATCCAGCAGTGGTAACCTCTATATAGGTAGTCTGTGTGTGCTCTGTGGTCTTGTCAGTCACTCTGCATAGGTATTGTGTTTGAGTGCATTGACACAGTTACTTGCATATGTCTGTGTCCTTCTCCATATCTGTAGCTGTCATGGGAGGTACATACCGTGTAGGACATTGTGGGGTGTGGAGGGGTACAGTGACCTACATGTCCATAGCTGACACACCATGTCCGCTGACGCATTCCATGTACAGGTATTACAGGACTAGTGTGCCACTATGTATATCAATGGGGAGCCTATTGTACACTTGTTGCCCCTGTTCCCCCCTGACACATGCAGTGGTGGGCAGGCATGCACATATGTGGTGGTTACTGGTGTCAGTGTTTTTGAATGGGGTATGGTACTCCAGTATCCACACTGGTGTTCACTCCATGCCTTTGACACCAGGCACCTGTTGCAAGGCATCTGCACATATGTGCCTCACTCAGTGTATACATATATATACATATATATATATATATATATATATATATATATATATATATATATATATAGATAGATGTACATATATACATATAGATGTGGGGAGAGAGGGGGAGAGAGTGAGCGAGAGACAGAGGGGACAGTGAGAGTGCGAAGGGATGGGACAGAGAGAGAGAGATAGTCATATAGAGACATATCTCTTGTCAGTCAGATCTATCTGTATATGTATATGTATCTACATATATCTATATATGTATGTGTGTATTACATATATCTGTATGTACATATTCTACCAATCTCGATGTCTGTGCAGTAAGTGAAACCTGGTTCAAGGCTCCTGAGAGCACACCAGTGGTACCAGGCTATACCTCGTATCATGCTTTTTGGCCCCAGGACTCAGGACAAAACAAAAAGGGAGGGGGAGCATCCATATTCATGAAGGACACCCACACCTCTAGGTTAGTGGAAACACATGAAGCATCAGAGACCATCCAGGTGCAAATAACCGTAGGGAAACCTGCTATACAACTGGTAGCATGTTACAGACCACCCTGCCAATCTCAGGAAACACAGTCAGCCTTCCTGAAGACATTGGAGGATATGAATGTCCCACCACACACCATCATATTGGGAGACTTCAACTACCCTAATATACACTCGGTGCATTAGTGCATTATTCTAGCCCAAACACCTTAGCCCAAAGGTTCCCGGAATTCACTAAGTCAAATGCAATGGAACAGCTAGTCACCTCTCCCACAAGGGGAGATAATATACTAGACCTGATCATTACAAACATGGGGACAATGTGCTACACACCGGAAGTATACCCCTCACTAGTCACATCTGACCACAGACTAATCACCCTGGATATACATATCCCACCTCCCCCACAACACAAAAGACTACAGTGGGAAACCTCTCACATGCCGACTTTACACTTCTTAAAACTGAGTTGGTATCCTTTAAGCCCACTGGGCCAGTGGAAACCACATCCCACAATGCAGACGCCTTCACATATGCTTTCTACGGACATCTCCAAGAATGCATGGATCATGTAATCCCAAATAAAACCAAGACCCTCTCCACCAAGGGCAGGCGTCCTGTCTGGTGGACCCCAGCCATGAACAAATTGTATAACAGAAGGTAGCTACTGCACGGCAGAGCAGAATTCCATAGAGATAAGGCATCTCTGATCAGCACTAGTAGAAAGATACGTTCTGTCATACAAACATGCAAGGCCAACAGTGAGAGGGAAATCGCTATGGACACTACAGATGACCACAAGGCCTTCTTCTGCTATGTTAGACACCTGGGTGGAAACCCTCAGATATGTTCAGAGTTAGTTCACAGTGACAAAAGCTACACTGAACACACAGATATTGCTAATATTCTGGCAGACAGGTTCAGTGCAGATTTCTCCCTCACCCCCACATGAGGAATTACTTATCCCAGCTGACTGTAACCTCCCTGTCATCTCAGATGTCCAGCTGAGAACCACCCTCAGCAAAGCTGTAAACACAGCATCAATGGGATCCAACGGTATCGCAGGTTGCATGCTACGTGAACTCCAAGAGGAGCTAAACACGCACATAAAATGCTATTCAACCATAGCCTTACTACAGCATATGTACCTGGACACTGGCATAGAGCAACAGTAGTCCCACTCCACAAAGGAGGCACCTCTACAGACCCTAGTAACTACCGCCCCATAAGTTTAACCAGCCTGGTCTGCAATGCTATGGAAAGAATCATTATGGAACTCATACACAGAGACACTGGGGACTTAGACACTTGATCCCACCCAGTTCGGCTTTGTAGAGGGCAGATCCTGCCTTATGAACCTGGTTGACCTTTTCAAATCAGTCACTAGAGCCATTGACATGGGCACAGCGGTCCATACAGCCTACCTGGACTTGCCTACGGCTTTTGACACAATACTGCACTCTGGCATCATAGACATGATCAACAGCTTAAATGTTAATCTATATGTCACAAGATGGGTTGCGAACCAGCTAACGGATAGAAACTCTACAGTCAAACTCACTGGTGCCATGTCAGACTCAGAGCCAGTCACAAGTGCTGTCCCACAGGGCTCTGTCCTGGGACCGCTCATGTTCAGCATATATTTATCAGATGTGGAAGCAGACATGGGAGGGTAGTGGCTGACAATGTTCAAAGATGACAGCATACTAGGCATCATAGTCGATACACCAGCTGACACATACATCCTACAGAAAGGCCTCACGGAAACCGACAACTGGTGCCGGAGTCATGGCCTTAAACTGCATGCCACATAATGTATAGTCATACCCTTTCGGACGGACAAGGTACCCACATATTATCACATAGACAGTAACTCACTGAGTACAGACAAAGTAATCGGAGACCTGGTGACACTAATCGATACTGACCTCTCATTACAACCTACATTGCTATGTGCACATAGCTACCTTCACATACATATGTATGTAGATCCTTCAGTGACAGTTGCAGTATGTCCCTGGCCCTATGCACATCTTCATATACATAGATACAGACCAATAACACATCTGGAGGGTTCACAGTATGTATAGTATTATAGTAGCACTTTACATTACCTGTGTTTGTAGCAGCTGTTTGCGTAGGCTTGCAGTTACTTGGCCTGCTGTCAGCCTCTTTGTTTTGTTGTTATTTTTTTTTTATTATTTCTTTCTCTCTCTCTCTCTCTCTCTCTCTCTCTCTCTCTCTCTCTCTCTCTCTCTCTCTCTCTCTCTCTCTCTCTCTCCCTACCTCCAGCGGGTGCAATGACAGTATTGCATGTGTGGACTGGGAGTACAGGATGCTTTTGTAGGTATCTGCACATGTCCATGTGATGGCCTCTGCACCAATCGTTAGCCAGCATTTACTAATTGCATGCAGCCTGTTGTGTAGTGATTGCAGTTCGTACTGTGATTACAGGACTGTGCTATAAAAGGTCTGTTAGGTAGGCGTAGCCCTTTCAGATTATCAGGGTGGGGACCATGCTGGTTTGCTGTGGACACTGTTCTGTGAGTGTAAGCGTTGGTATGTCTCTCATATTTCAGGCTGTGTTGTAGACACTGCAATGCATGTTGTTCTGTAAGCTGAGTATTCCTTCCTCCAGTGTCCTCTTCTCCATGTGTATGTAAACTGACACCTACGACTAGTAATACTGTGTATATGGGTGTGTGTGCTTTCCTGTGTGGATTGTGGTGTAACTGGTATATAGCAGTGGCTCTTGCAATCTGTTGCTATGGCCTCAATATTTGGCCTTTACATTCACTCCTTGTATGCCTGCTAGGTGTCTTTCCTGTAATGTGTTGCTATGGCTTTCCTATTTTCCATTTACATTCACAGCTTGTAATGCTTGCTAAATCTGTTTGGGCAGCAATTCCCTATCTGTTTGTTGTGGTAGGGTGTTACTGCATGCAGTGTGGTCTGGCCATGGTGTGGGCCTTGACACTTACAAGGGTATTTGATCATGCTGCTGAGCAGGCCTAAGATACTCTCAGGTGCATCTTTTATCAGCCTCATGGAATAGTACATATCAGTGGGATACTCCAATGAAATATTCTGATATTCTGCAGTTGTGACTGTGGGTTATTTCAAGCATATGTATTAGTACACCATTTGTGACGTGCAGGTGGTGCATACCTTCAGTCATTCATAGTTACCATTGCATGTGTAGTTACACCTTTCTGCCTACTGTTAGTACATTTGACAGGGTGTCAGTGGGGCACTGTTGACATTTGTTTTCACATCAGGAGCATCCCTGTAACTCAGTCACAGTTGCTATGTCTGATCTCTTAACTATTCAACTATGGCAGTGTTTATCCTGATCTGAGTATGTGTGTGGCTTGCTAGATGCTACTGTGACATTATTACCTAGTAGCTACCAACTAGCATGACTGTTTCTCATCACACAGCACTATTTTACAAATCCACTAGATTTGACAGTAAATATACATGGCATGCCTTGTGTACTAGACTTGCTATATTCCCTTTACAGTAATTCCTACTATTTTATGATATATTTCTTTCAGCACAATGTTCTTGTATAGCAGTCATGGCTTAGTGGTAAGTCATGCAGACTAGTGTTTCCAAGGTCCTGGGTTCGAGACTGAGGGAGGTATTTCATTTTGTTGCTGAGAAAACTACAGGCCTTGTCATTCAGAGTGACTAAGGCACTTTTAAGCAGTTGTAAGCGGGTTAGCGCTGGTTTGCGCGGAGGTCACGCATGTGCACTGCCGCTTAGCTTTACGCACACACGCTTAGCTAAGTGCACAGACGCGCACTCCCACTTACTACTGCTTAAAAGTGCTTACTCAAGACACCAGCTATTTTCTTTTAAAGAAAAGAAAATGGGGAGATAGGAAAGTGGTGAAAAAGGGGGCACAAAGAGGGTAGGACAGTAGGAAAACAAGTTCGGGTTTTGCAGGAGGGATATAGGAAAGGCCCATAGCTGCCCATTTCTTCGTCAGCAACAGCTGTGCATATGTTTGTAATTTGGTGTGAAATTTGAAACCTTCTACCCCTGAGAGAGGTGTGAGGACAACAATAATATTTGTTGTACAGCCAATTGTAATTGCCAGTTTACATGTCCAGCAGACATGTGTGCAGAATGGGCAGCTATGCATGGGGCATAATTTTTTTGTGGGTACAGAGTGCCCTTTTTTTTTTTTCAGGTGAGAGTGGTATGTCAGGTACAGGAAGTCGGTATAGCTGGGGAGGTTGGTAGGGGAGGTTAACAGATAAGACAAACAAGATGCATACAGGGGTGGTGTATGACACATGTGTGGGGGTTACACAATTGACGGGGATGGATGTTTGGATATCTCGAGCCCATGAGCCCACAGATGGCAACAGTGGAACTGAGATCCCCACCCATGGGCAGTTGCCACTGTGCCTTCACTGCCCAGGACAGGTCTGTGCTGGGGGCTGTGTAGGACAGGCAGCAGGCATGCCCGTGAGTTGTGCCACCCATGCCTCAAGCAGGTGTAGTGGCCCAAGCACAGCGTGCCGGATCTCCCTACGCACCACATTCCGGACACTACGGAGGGTGAGTGGATGTTCTCCTCCGGCCACACTTGCAGAGGGGGGATGAGCCACATCCCCTGCAGTTCTTCCACACACAGGTGGCACAGGGCCACTGGAGAAGGGTCCGGCCTGGGCACTACTGCCAGGTGCACTCGCCAGCTGAGGAGGGAGAGGTGGGTCCGCTGGAACCCGCCTTCCCTGTCGACCTATGTTTTGCATTATTTAGTGACAGTTTGGGTTAGTAACGTGCAATACCATTCACAATTAGCTGTAACAGCATGCATTAGTATTCCCATTAACCAAACACCCATAAATTCAAGCCGTTGAATAGCAAGCATAACACATGCATAATTTGAACAACAGTACACGTTCCAACAACATGCAGGGTTGAGTGATGGCAACAGGCCATCAGGTTTGGATGTATGAACAGGGCACATGCATCAACGTACATGCAAATATGTATGAACCAACAGGACAATTGTCCAGGGGAGTTAATTGTGAATACACATACCCATTTCACGTGGAATGGATTATTTGTGGTTATAGGGTAGGGTGAAGAAATATTTCATTAACAACTTCAAATACCTATACATATGCTGTACATTTCTACTAGCTGCAGATATATACACACTACAGGTCTGACTACAGTTTCCTATGTTCAAACTTACGCATGTTGGTGATAGGAATGTTACTGCTACATCAATATACATTTCATTTTTAGTCATACACATTCATATCTGGCTCTGTTTAGCTACATCATCCTACTACATTTGCTTTATATGGCTCTAGACAACTGTGGATGTTTGGTATTTCATACAACCATACTATCTGCATATTGCAAACTGAGAGCAACATATCCAGATTTTGGGACACACATTCCAGCTTCAGTACTTTTTTCAACACATGTTGCTGTTTGGTTGTGCCTGTCACATTCATTTCATTCTGTACTGACTGCAGTATACTTTATTCAGGAGTTATTACTACTTTATAGGTGGATTCATATCCCTTTCTCACACTTTCTCACTTGTTTTATTTTTACAATTCAGGATGGTACTTAATTTTAGGCTTTATTGACATGTTAAACTTTGAATGTATGTATGAATGTATGTTTGTAAGTATGTAGAATGTATTTTGGAGCTTTTCTCCCCAGGACTCCATTGAAAACGGGTTCCTTGTGGCCCAATGGACTATCCTGGTAAACCAACTGCAATAAATAAATAAATAAAATAAATAAATAAATAAATGTTTTATTTGGTTACAACAATCCTTTCCAACAGTCTCACTTGTGTCATGTTTCAGAATTTAAACGGGGATATATTTCACACATCATGTGTTTTACTCAGCTTCTGTAGCTGTACTTTTCAGCCTGCTGCAGGTTATGTACCATTATATTACAGGTGGAACATCTTTATTTCAGAATTGTTTCATTTTTATTTTTTGATTACAGGCTGCATCACACTTATGTAATCAAACAATACTAGCAAAATCTTTCTTACACTGTTACTTGCACTTTTCATTAATAAGTGACTACACTGCACTCTTTTGCAAGCTGTCATACTTATATTTTTTTACAGTTACAGGGAGAGAATTACTAACCTGCCTGGTGGCGCAACCGCACAAGCCTATAGGCATAGGCTCGGCGATTCATGGAACGGACACCTGCAGCTGTAATATAAATGAAGTAATATTGGAATACACATCTCCATAATATCAGCTAGGTTAATTTCTTACATAAATAATTACATGTAACTTACTCAGTAGTGGGTTGTTGGGCATTTGCTGGGCCTCCTGTATCCAACGGTTCAGTTGGTCCTGCTTCCATCTCTTCAGGTCCGCATGGTGGTGACGGACCTCTTCACCAGTCCTTGGTATTCCTGTGGCACTGGTGAGATCATGTGCCAACCGGTCCCATGCCTCAGCCCTATATGCTCCCCACAGGATCTGGCCCTGCATGAGTTGGGCCTCATGATCATGGACAAGGAGTGAAACCATATATTTGGACTCCTCAATGCCCCACCTCTGTGCTCGGAAGCAACTACCCTCTCCTACACCTGCCATCTTGACTGCAAATCGGTTCCACAATCAGTTATGCTGTGTATTCCTGCCTATGGGGCTTAAATATGCCATTTTTTCCACACTTATCTGTGATTGGCCATTTTGGAATTGTATCAGCTTCACAAAACCTGCTTTGTCATGCTTCTCTTTCCATTCATTCCTATATATATGCTATTACTGCATTTCTAAGAGCAACTGTCATGGCTTAGTGGTTCAGTACTTTGACTATGTTGCATGGTATCCTGAGTTCGAGCCTGGCCATTGCTTTTTATATTTTATGACTGTCTGCACAGGCTAGGAGGTGTGTCTGTGTAAAGGCAATTTTGATACAGCTTGCTCAATGTTGCCCATCAGTTAGCTTGTTGGCGCGGTGCTCAGCTCCGCGCAAACGGGTCACGCTGGCTTACGTGCCGTTTGGCTGTCAGCACGCATATTACTCTCAGCTAAGCTACGGGCACACAGTTTCAGCATGTTAGAACTCTGCTCAACCCCGGGCACTCATTCTACACCTGTTAAACCACTACTCACCTACAGGCACTCATTTTACACCTGTTAAAACACTGCTCACCTACGGGCAGATATACTCAGCTTGTTAGAGTGTAGCTCAGCTATGGGCACTTCTGACATTTGTTCTTTTTTTTCACACATTTCTTCATAATACATGGCCCATTTCATTACATTTTACATAAAAATAATTTTATACATGTACATATATGTCAGGGAATTGTTTTGTGCTTATTTCACTAAAAATAAAAATTGATGTTGGGGGTGCTCGAACCATGACTGCCTCCTCTTCAGCCCACGTCTCTACCGCTACACTATTGCTTCTTGGCTTACTTTGCATATTTAATTCTTATATGCTTTTCCACTGACTGCTAACTGTGGCTAAGCGATGGGCGCTTCACACAAACGAGAAGCGATGCGCACTCACGGGCAAACATCTTTAAAACTTATAAAAAAAATATAACATGTTCATTTTTACATTTTATGTTAATAGTCTGTGGGGGCATGTGTTGTGTTGTGTTTATTGACATTTACAGGACTCTGTCATGGGGGTTTACTTTCGGGACTTTTACTCTTCTGGGGGCATGTCCGTTTGCAGGGCTCTCCCTACGGACATGACCCCTACTGTCTTACATGGACCATGTTAGCCTTAGGTGTGATTCAGCATGCCCTCATGCATATGCATGGCATGCTGACATCACACCGTTTAACTGCAGCCTCCGTGTAAGCCTTATAACTCTTACATGGAGGCTTCGTGAATCCTGCCCTATTTCTTTCTCTGATATCAGATTTATTCTATCTTAGGGTTACAAGGAAGCCCAAGTATCTTCCTGCACTGAAGGGGTATAAATCAGAGACTAAAGTCTCTACAGGACACCATTTAATTCTAAAATCCATACACACATATTCATATATCAGATACAGATCTACATAGAAATGTGGGGGGATGTCAGTTTATTTAAAGCATGTCTTTGGGTTGAAGGGGGACATGAAACACCTGATAGACCCTTGCAGGTACACCAAGAGGACAATCAGAATGTGTAGCACAGGAACCCTAGATGAGAAGAAACTCTCAGGACAAGTGCTGTGAGGGTGCTGTGAAGTGATAACATTGTCTCTGCTGCATATCTCAGCCCTACTCTCCACATGTGACACCCCCATTACAATATTAGTCTCAGTTTTCTTCCTTCGTTTTATTGCAGAATTTCTCTTTTTGTCATGATTTTCATGCATGTGTTGCTGTAGTTTATTTTATAAGCTGAAGGACCGTAGGAAGTGTAAGGTAAGGGAAGTGTAAGGTAAGCAAGCCATGATATCATCTGCACTTTTCCATCCCCCTTCATGATGGGCCTCATACTTCTTAAAGGGCAAAACAGGAAAAACCAGGGTTGAATTTGTATATATCCATCTGATCAACAGAACAATGTCAACCCAGATTTGATGAATATGTTCACCTCAAAAAAAAAAAATCTAGATCCAGCAGAAAGGGAAGGAGACTTAAACCTCGACATGGCTATTAATATGCTGGAGGGGGAGGAGGATTCATTCCAACAAAGACTGCTGTGTGTGGAAAAAAATCCGGTATATGTGAGGCAGAGCACCTCGCTGGCCTTGTTCAAGTCTGTCTTCAAGGATGTGAAGGTGCCAGTCTGTTTAACATGTGAGATCCATTTATTACAGAAATGGGGTAAACATTGGGTAATAATTCAGTCCCTTCAGACTGCTTTATTTACATATTAATGGAGATTTAAACACTCATGGAGGCTGTTTGTCCTGTGCAAATTCAAGAGATCTAGGAGGGTTATGTCCTTCACAACATCAAATGCAAACTAAAGATCTCCAAGTAGAAGTCTCTATGGGATTGAGAATAGAGCTGGGACTTCAAACCTGTCTTGGAAGCCAAGGGTTCTTAGACCAGTAATCTTTCTAATAACTGGTCTAATCAAAGCAGAGTACAAAGAAATTATAACTTCTTTTGTCCCTGATTTAAAACATTTTCAAATCAGTTGTGTTAAACAGAAGGATTTCCAGGCAACTGAAGTTCTAAGCTAAAGGAGAGGAAGTTGTCTGCCAAGGTATCAAAATTGCTAACCAACTTATCAGCTTTGCAGTAGAGTACACCCTATACTATAAGGTGGGGATGAGAGATATTTACACACGGAAGAATAATACCCTTTTTTGCATTTAATTGTAGTCTTGTTTTAGGGTACCGTTGGTTTAATGGAATGAATTCTAGTTGTAGTGATACTGTATCAAGTGATAATTGGACAATAGCACCCAAAGTATAGTCATCAGCAAACTTTGTTAACAATAGGACTGGATTTATGGTTTGGAGGTCAGAAAAAATATGAGGTACACTGATACTTAACTTCCTAGGAGAAACCTGGAACAATAACTATGAAGGTTCTATTTTTCACCTGGCTTACCATCCACCTTATGATGTATGGGTCTACTTTTAGTTCTTTTACCTTATTTACAATGCCACTATGGCAGGGGCGGCTCAAGAGGAGGTCCGGACTGCTTCAGCAACCAATGAGGACTGAGAGGTGAGCTGCTCTCACGGGACATTCATTGCATGGGCTTGGCTTCATTCATGATTACTGCTTCAGGTAGGTGTTTTGGTCACTGGCTGGATTGCTTCATTTGTGAAACAGGTAGGACATGTATTTACAGCAGGTAAGTGAAGGCTTTGTAACAGGAATTATACTGCTGGACAAAGGAATGTGTGTGTGTGAGGTGAGCTGCTCTCACAGGACATTCATTGCACAGGCTTGGCTTCATTCATGGATTACTGCTTCAGGTAGGTGTTTTGGTCACTGGCTGGATTGCTTCGTTTGTGAAACAGGTAGGACATGTATTTACAGCAGGTACATGAAGGCTTTGTAACAGGAATTATACTGCTGGACAAAGGTGTGTGTGTGTGTGTGTGTGTGTGTGTGTGTGTGTGTGTGTGTGTGTGTGTGTGTGTCAAATGCACCAGTTACTATATACTGGTGGCTAGAGATACTCATGCTTGAACCCTGTACCTTGGATGCAGGTGACAAGGACCTGAACTCCCTATCCACCACCATTTCTAAAAAAAATTTGCAGATTTTTGCCTCATATTTGTTCTGTTCCTCATAAAATCTGTGGTTTCTGTATCTACATTTTTCCTTGCAAAGTCTGTAGTGCAGTGGTGCACTGGTAGCATTGCTGCCTAACAGTTACAGGTTCTGTGGTTTGATTCTTGGCTGGGGTGCCTTCTGTGTGGTGTCTGCATGTTCTCCCATCTTACAAAGATGTGTCTGGCATTTCTCCCTGCTCTACCGAAAATTGTCTTTTGTTCCAAGTCAGACTAGTTTCCTGTTTAAATGTTTAAAAATAACAGGCATTTGAATTTCAGACTTCATATTCTTCAGAAAGTACATGGTAACACAAAACTGTTCTAGCAGTTGTCTAAGTTTATAACGTGGATATTTGGAATCTGTCTCTATTTTTGGGATTGTATTCCCCCATTATTGGCTTTGTCCAGGTATTTTGTGCTAAGGTTGAGAGTTATCTATGGTGAGAACTGAATTCATTGAATGTTTGGGGGCTGTATTCCCCCATTGCTGGCTTTGTCCACATGTTTTCTGCTAAGAGGTTGAGAGCTATAGTGAGAACTGAATTCACTGAATATGTTTGGGGGCTGTATTCCCCCCATTATTGGCTTTGTTCAGGTGTTTTGTGCCAAGAGGTTGACAGCTATGCTGAGAAATGAATTCACTAAATGGTAGCCATTTAAGTTCGTCTTCCTCTCTTTCACAAAACAACTGATTTGGCATAGTGGTATGTTTCTTTGACTGTTTTGCACAGGGTCCCTTGGGTTAAAGACGTGGCAGTGAAATGCATGGTGGTAACACAGCATTTTATTCTAGCAACTTTCCAACATTATACAAGCAATGTTTAAAATGTGTCCCTGGTTTTTGGGCTTTTGCCCCCCCCCCAATAAATTTTGGCTTTTTCCAGATTTCTTGTGCTGCAAAGTTCAGAGATACAACTGTGTGTCGAGTAGATTTTACAAGGAGCTGAGAGCTTCAGGGGAAAAAAACTTTAGTGCTGCTTATTCTGAGCTTGCTTGTATTGTTAATAGCATAACAGGTAGTGTACTTGCTTTTGATGCAGAAGGTTGTGGGTTCTACTCCCACAGTAGATAGATGCACTGCTGATACTGTACTGTGTTGTAAAGTGGGTGGATGCTGCAGTCCTTTTTGGCAAAGATACCTAGAGTAGTAACTATGAACCTGTTATCAGTTTGCCATACAGTCCCTACTGTGATATTACTAGCTTATCATTTTTTTAATGCATGCAACATAGGCAATTTATTCCTCAAGGGCAACAGGCACTTTATTTGTAGATGAATAAACAATGACATATAAAGTTGTTTGCTAGCAGCAACCTCTTCATTGTTACAGATTTCTTTAATGTGGAATTATTTAGATGACTTTTACTACTTCAGAGATTGTGCATATTTACTGATACTGGTGGACTGTAGAAGGCTGAGTAGACTTTTATGATGGAAATGTTCTGAATTGGGTAGTTTTGTCATTGGTGCATGCATTTTCTTTCATTGTTTACTGGAAAAATGTTCAAAACAAATTTAAAATGCCGTCTAACAACTGTACTGTATTGTACAAAGAATATAATTTAGTACAATCAGGAAGGTGTATCAAAGAGCACAAGTATGTTTCATGTGCAGGGGCCTATGATTTGAAAACAGCCCAAAGTTAATCTTTATCTGCCACTGGCAAAATGTATTTTCATTGAATGTGGGTTTCAATGCTGTTTCATTGAATGTGAGTTTCAAGGGCAGATAAGTTTTTAATGCTAAGCCTGTTTTCATTGTGAGACTGCATTGCTTTGTTTAGCAGATGTCTTAGTGTTTGTGCTGTAAAATGCAAAATAAAACTTTCAAATGAAATCCAAATCATCATAGAAGTAAAGCAGTATGCACATTAGTGTTTATGGTAAATGGAGTGAAATAGCCAAGTAATGGATCATTGGAATGGCTGCAGGGGGGAGGGCTCCATTCGACCATGATTTTGTGAGGGGGAAGGGCGGCAAACTCAAAGACAGCCCCAGCTGAACTATACCTCCCAACTGGCCAGATTTTCACAGAATTAATAGATTTTTGCTTCTTATTTTTGGTTTGTTCTTCACAAAATTTGTGGTTTTCTGGAAAATCATTTAGGAATTAAGTCACTAAATAATGACACACTGAGTTTCAGACTTCATAACCTTCAGAAAAATACATGCTAAAGTAAGACCTGTTATTCTATCAACTGTCTCAGTTTATACAAAAGCATTTTTTAGTACTGTTTATATGTTCCCCCAATATATTTGGCCTTGTCCAGATTTATTGCATTAACAGGTTGAGAGGTACATGCAAATAAATTGCTTTATAGAATTAGGCATAGCCAAACCTCTCAACTGTCCCCGAATTTGGCTCAAAATGTTGCTCTTCCCATAATAATCCCTCTGCAAAATAGCAATTTTGGAAGAAAACATGGAGGGTTACAATTAAGAAATAACTGTAATAATCAGAGTTATCGATTAATTTTATTTCAGAAATGCATGTAGATTATTTTATTTTGCCAGCTGCTCAAGTTAGCAGTACTATTATTAAAAAAGTGTCCCTTCTTTGACAGGTTCCCAGCTGTATTGTGTGGCTATTTTACATTTTTGCATCACATTTTTGGTCCATTTTTCATAAAATTGTTTTTTTGGCAAATTAGTGGTAAATCATTAAAGACTGAAGTTAGAAAATAATCACAGACATTTGAGTTTCAGATTTCATATCCTTCAGAAAATTCATACTAATGCAAGACCTAGTATTTTATTATCTTTCTAAGTTTATAGGTTCATAGGTTGGTAACGGGCTATCTGCCCAAAGGCATATATTAGCCCAGCCATGTTGTGCAGTATTCAACGCCCCTTTAGTAGTTCCCTAGACCCTTGTACTAGCAGCTAGTACCCTTGGCCCCTATCTAGTAGTGCTGTTGGTGTGATCCCCGGTGTGAACTTTCTGTTACCCATCCAGTCATCAAGGTTCCTTTTGAAGAGTGATAGTGAGGGGCTCTGTCTTATGTAGATCGGGACCCTGTTCCATAGTAAGGGAAGTCTCTGCAAAGGGAATCTATCCCTCCAGCATGTTCTATTCATTGTTGTGTTGAGGTTTATATCCCTAGAGCGTGTAGCTCGAGTAGATTTGGTTTTGCTAAGATGGAGCATGTTCAACAATTCTGGGTTGGACATGGCTCTGTACATTAGACAGAGATCGCCTATGAGAAAGCGGTATGCAACAGAGAACAGTCTTAGCTTTTTCAATCGTGCTGCATAGGGCAACTGTTTGAGGTCAGTAATCCTCTTGGTTAGGTACCTCTGTGGTATAAGAGCAATATTTAAAAATTTTCCTTATTTCTGGGCCTTTCTCCCACTTCTATGTATGGCTTTGCTCTGAGGGTGAGAGGTATGACAAATTTGTCAGGGCCATCACAGTCAGCCAGAGACATTTCAAATTGTGACATACTTGTTGCACCCCATTCCCCCATGTAGTGACTCTGGATGTGTCCAAGCAAGGCAAGGAGCAGTTATGCAGTGTAAATGTGCAGGGTATCCCCCCATCCAAGGCAGACAGAAGTACTACAGTGGCTTTTCATCTGTTCTTGATTTTGCAGAATGGTCTGATTTCTGTCATAATTTTGTACTGTTGATTTATACTTATTACTCAGAAAGTGCCTGTTACTCTGTGTTTTAAGTAGCAATGCTTTAATGACCATCGGGTAAGCTTGTCTGAGATCCTAACATGCAAGTAAGCTTTAATAAGCATATTGTTAAAGACTTGCCAACATTGAAGCCTTTCTGTTGTTGCCCTGCAGGGAATACTTAACTAGATAATGTATAAGCGTTGGGTATTGAAATGCATATGACAGTATTTGTAATAAAGAACAGGATTACATTATTTTAAGAAACTCATTACACTTGTTGGAGACTTCCAGTGATCTCTGAGGGCTTTACCCGTAAACTAAACAGAATGCCATTCATGTGTGGTCCATAACCTGTACAGTAATCCTTTAAGCAATGTATCTTGAGCTTGTTTGCTTTTCATTTTTTACTTTGATCATGTTTTTCCCATGAAAAAAGTAGATAGTTGTTGTCAGGCAGCAGGTCTTTTTTGGATAAGAAACATTTTTACAAGTGGGGGCATCACAGAGATTTCTACTTTCAGCATGTTACTTGGTACATTAATAAAGCTGAATATAAATTATAATTAGAACTGCAGTGCAAGGAGAAGCGGTTTGAGTTGAGTGCTGCTTGTTTTTCTTACACTTGATTTTGACTGGCATTCCAGTAATGTATTTAAAAAGTAATTTATTTTTTCATGCCTCACAACCAGTTTGTTTCCATCTAGATATTAAGTAAGCTGTCAAGCAGCCAATGCATTGAAATATTTTTATTCTTTTACACTTCATTTGTCTTGATTGGACTCTCATAATGAGGGTTTGGCACCCAGGGCAGCATAATTAATTAAAGTTAGTTTTTGTGGTTTTGAGCATAGCTCCTCCCCTTTCTAGTTGTCTGCACCCCTTCCCATTGACCCCACCCATTCAGCTATCTCCTGCAGCCCCCCATTGATTTGAAGTCACCAGCCGCCACTGCACTATGGGTGATGGTTTCAAATGCCTTGACTAGATCCAGATAGGCAGTGTGGACTGAATGATCACTATTAACTGCCTCTGTGATCTTCTTAAAGAGGGTTACTAAATTAAGTAGACACAACCTAATATAGACAAAAACAAACTGCTGAGGTTCTTTGTGAATGACGCTTTTGATATCCTAGTTTGTTGATACATATATAATGTGCTCCATGGCTCTGCAAATTAGACTAGTTAGGTAGAGGGGTCTATAGTTTTCAGGGTCTGTGGTTCAGACCCCCAATATGAAAAGGCATCACTGCAGTAGTTGTACATTCTATTTGGATATACCCTTTGGCTAAGCTTAAATTAAATAAGTTCTGGAAAGGTTTCACAAGGACACACAAAGTTATTTAGTAAGTATTCAGGTAAATTGCATAGGTTCATACTAAGCTAACTGCCCTTGTGAGCCTAGCCAATTATCCCTTGTGAGACTTAAACTCTGCACTTTATGTTTGTAAGGCAAACACCTTAACCATTAGGCCACCCTCCCTCCATTTCCATAAACCTATGGAAATGATATGCTTACTTTTTGACAGCCTAGTTAGGACAATATCCTTGATGTAACAAATTCAGGGGGTTGTGGAATTCTGATGACCATCTTACGTTAGTGTCCATACTAACTTATTGTCTATATCTTTCAGGTGTGACTATATGATACTGTTCTGGATTAGTTCAGTTCACTCATGACTGTTATTTCTTACTTTTCTGATGTAATTAAAGAATAATTTTAATTACCCTTGGCTTCAAATGTTTGTTTGAATTCTTATTTGGCTTTGATATTGCAGATGGCTGCTTTGAGGACTTTGCTAATGTTTTTGATAGTCTTTAATCTGGGTTGATTTAAATTTGTTGTGAAGTTTTTTGGTATAGAACTTATTTATACAGTTGGGATGCCACGGTGGTCTGTTTTTAATTTTGGCAGTGTGTTTGGCAGTAAGAACTGGCATATCTGCACTCTCTCTTTTAGGCTGAAGTAGATCACCATTGCATAAATGGGAGATGAGGGGCCTTGGAGACTAGTGATATTATAAGTAAATGTTAAAAGTTCATCATAGAGATAAGTAGGGTTGTTCATATGAAGACCTTAAATAATGAACTGTCACTAGGGATGTGGGTATGAGACTTTAACAACGGGGTCACTAGTTTACGGTATGCTTTAATCACGGATGAAGATATTAAAGGAATGATACATGTGGGGGCTATGTTGATAAAGACAAGGTCCAGAACTTTTGCCCCTAGTGGGTTGTATTACTATTTGTACTAGGGAGTTAACATTTTTAAGTCCAGAAATATTTGGGTGTAGACAACTTTTTGAGATATAGGTGCATCAGTTATCTTTGGATAATTGAAGTCACCCATCATATAAGTATTTTGTTAGGAGTATTTCTTCAAGTATATTTAGGAATCTTTTATGGTCAGCCAGGGATATGGGAGCGGGTGCTGAGAAGCACTGTTGGTTGACACCAATGACTGCAAAAAATACTAATTTTTATCAACTTTAATCACACCTTGACTTAGGAATGGGGTCCATTCCTATCATTGTATTATAGTATTGGAAGAATTGCATCACAATATTAAATGATCATTCATTTTGTTTAAGGTAAGATGAGACATTCTGCAGGATTTGTTAATCTGTCCACAGGTGATATTTTTTTCTGGCAAATACAGAAATGTATGGTAAATACCAAACCCAGGTAAGGAAGGAGTGCTGCCTTTATAATGACAAATAGTGCAATTTATGACACAAACATGGATATATTCAAGGTGTGGAGGAGCCTTAAGATTAGCAATTTGTTATTAAAACTTCTCACATTGAGAAGAGCAGCTTTGATGTAGCTAGTAATGAAATTTGTTGTAATTGTAGCTGCTATGTTAGGATGTTCTATAGATAGCCATACTTTACTTAAAAAGGCAATGTGAGGTCAACAAAGGCCTGTCTAGTAAGTGATAGCCATAGAATGAGAGGTGCAGGCCATCCTTTTTAAACAAATTGGCCTGCTTACCACCTCATCTCAACATCACACATTCTTGACTCCCCAAAAATGACACCGACTAGGTAGCAAACTGTTGATGTCAATTATCTTTTCTTTGTATTTAGGCATCATTGTGGGTGGTAGGATTCCACTCATGTCCAGAGAGTTACCTACATTTGAAGCATGCATAGAAAGCTCTAACTTATCTCTTTACATATTTCTCAGGTTTGAGTACCTCAAATTATTTGCAACCATGTAGATTACCATGAGATCATATTCAAACTTGCCTACATTGAGAGAGTAAAGATTTATCATAACTTAACGAATCCAAGCAATGCAGTGGCCTTTAAGTGTCTCCCTGCTAGTCTTTAGCCTTGATAACATAGGGTCAGAATCCCTGACTATGTAGTCTCCAGCTACAAGGCCGTTTGTACTTTGTACTCATGGATTTATCATCAGTAAACAGTTTGCAGTCTGCTATCTTGCAGCACTTTCCGATGTGAGAAGGTGGGGATACTGTATTTTTAACTTTCTGTGGAGACTTTATCTTACTGGTTCTATGAGACTTGGGAGGTAACTGTATGCCAACCTCAACATTTGTTGATTTGGCTTGTTTAAGTACATCTGCATGCGGTAATATGTAGAGCTCACAGGGCATCTTTTTAGAGGGCATGTCCTCATTGGCATACAGATACATACAGATTTCACAGATTTTATTATGTATGTCAGGTAGCAGTTCATTGCGTGTGAGCATCTGACAGTTCCTACACTGCCTAAGAACTCCAAGTGCTGTACAGTTGGTAGATTACTGATAGGTGAAATGATCTTTAAATGCAAGAAGTTGCGATAACCATAACACTTAGTGCAGTAGTAAATAACAAGTCCTAGAAGAAGTTTAACCAACACTCAAGTTAAGATCAACAACAATAACTGTGAGACAAAAACACAACTGGTACAACAACAACCGCTAACAACACACTGCAGATAATGACAAGTAATAGCAGCCCAACTCAAACACTCTCAGCTTACAGCAACACAGTAAATGCTGTAAAGCTCAAATAAGCGCATTGCCCATTAACAAAAGTAAGTGATTTAGGTCAATTCAAGGGCGAACTTTGGTAGGGCTTTCATGATAGTCAGTAAGTGGTTTAGGTGAATTTAAAGGTGGATTTCAGAAAGGGTTTCCTGATACTTTTTTCATTCAAACAGTTGTTTCACTCTTAAAAGACACTGCAACTACCTAAACAAACCTCCTTGATCAAAAAAAAAATCTTCTCAAAATTAAAATTATCAATCTTGCCCTAGATAACCTTTGTATTGAAAATATTGAACTATCAGCAGATGCAATAGCCAAACTGGTAAGCATTCTAAGCAATATCTCCATCTAAAAGAGCTATGCTCCCTCCCCTGGAAGAAATTCTACATTTTACCACTTCAGAAAAGGGGGCACTCCATAGACATCACCAACAGGCATTCCAATCTTATGCTCTCACCCCTTGTGAAAACCCTAGAGAAATGCATTAATCACCAACTACTAAAATCAGTACTGGTAAATAATTTACTTTCTCCTACCCAGCATGGTTACCACCCACATCACAGTATAAACAGTACACTCCTCACTTTCTGTACTCATATTAACCAGTACACTGACACTAACAGGCTATTATTAGCAGTATGCCTTGACCGTATTTGATAAGGTGTCCCATCCAAAACTTGTAAGTAGACCCTTCTCAATTGAACTAGCTAGTCCATCCCTGTTATGGTGTTCCAGTTGCTTTTCTAAGAGGCTCCAGGCAGTCAGATGGAATACTGACTTCTCTTGCTTCCTTTCTTCTTCCTATATCTGTGGGGTTACCACAAGGGTCCATCCTAGGACCATTCTTATTTAATATTTTCATTAATGACCTACACAAGTCATGCAAAAACACCTCTGTAGTATAGTCTCAGGATAATTTAACACTACTCATCTGTTCAGGTAAAACAAATAAAAAGTTACAACAATTAACACAGGAATCCCTCATCTCTGTGCAGGCTTGGAACTATAAGTCCCAACTTCTATTGAACCTTCTGTGACACCCACCACTGCTGCCAATATGTGATGGCCACCAATATGTGTCATTCCCATGTTAGGCCATTAATCAAGGAGCCCGAATCCTCACTGATGACACTGGAGGGGGACATGCACTTGGATTACAAATGGATGCACTCAGTATTTCCAGATCTGGACCTCTTGATATCATGTAAAATTCCCCTTAAGAGCACACAGGGGAACATACTCAGCCCAGGGTCTGGATGTCTCTTTATCTCTCTCCCTCCAGATACCCAATAAGACTCCCCACTGGTACAACTGTAGGGTTAGGTCCTCAGCCGAGTGCCCAAGCCAAGTCCTCCAGCACCCTTTCTGTGAACCCAGTGCTTTGTGTCTCTGCCCCAAGTAGATGACACACACACACACACACACACACACACACACACACACACACATGCACACATGCACATGTGCACGAGCACGCGCGCACACATGCATGCGCGTGTGCGCGCACACACACACACACACACACACACACACACACACACACACACACACACACACATAATTCCCACTGTACCTCCTTCTGCCCAGAGTATAGGGTAGTTATTACTGCCACCTGGCACTTCACAATCAGCTACTCTAGGGCCCTTAACAAAGGGTGTCCAATTATACTGTGCAATAATAATGCTAATACAAATGCTAGTAGTTCACCAAGACAGGTAGGCCTTCTGGAGTTCATAGGTTCATAGGTTGGTACTAGGCTATCAGCCCTAGGGCCTATGCAAGCCTAGCCATAACATTTCCCCGGCTATTTATTTCCAGGAATTTTACTTCCCTGGTCCCCTGTCTAGCACAGTGACTGACGTGATCCTCTGGGTGGATTTACTATCTCCCATCCAGTCATCAAGGTTCCTTTTGAAAAGGGGCAAAGAGGTGCTCTGCTTGACGTGTATGGGCAGTCTATTCCAGAGAGTGGGGAGTCTCTGGCACAGGAATCTATCCCTCCAGCATGTTTTTTCATTGTGATGACCAGGTTTAGATCCTTGGAGCGCATGGCTCTGAGGGATTGGGATTTCATTAACTGTAGCATGTCCAACAGCTCAGGTTTGACATGGCCTTGTATATTAAGCAGAGATCACCACTGAGTAGACGATATGTGACAGACTATAGCTGGAGTTTTTAGACAGTCAGCATAGAGCATCTACTTTAGGCCTGTGATTCCTTTAGTGAGGTATTTCTGCAGCATTTCCAAGTGTTGTAGATGTCTTATGAGGTGCATATCAAATGGGCCATTGTACTCTATAATGGGTCTAATGAGGGATGAGTACAGTGGGACAATGACCTCCTTTTTCTGGATGAAAAGCCCTTAGTAATGAGATGTGCCACATAGAAGGATTTCCTGACTGTTGTGGCGATGTGGTTATCAAAGGTAAGACCACTGTCCCTAGGTCCCTTATCACACTTTCGGTGTTTAGTGTACTGCCACTTATGTGGTAATTTGTGGGTACATGTTTTTTCCCAAAGGGGATAACTATACATTTCTTTGCATTGAGCTTGAGCCCGTGGCTCTGGCACCAAGCATCTGTCTCTGTAAGGCCCTTTTGTAATAATAATTTAATAAACATTTTCATTGCATTGCTTTTTAAGCTTCATCAAAGAAATCTAAGTCTTGGCTTCACAATTAATCAAGTCTTAACAATTTTCCATAAGGCAAAGCCAGACGGTAGGAATGACAAGTGGATCCAAGATACATATTGCTTCCTTCTAGTTTTCTAAACACAGAGGTACTAATATTCCCTAGGGCACTTCTATGGGCTAGGCTTGTAAAGGCTCCAGGGCCATTAGTCTAGTACACAGCTATGAACCTATAAGCTATACAACCATGTACTAAATCAAATATCCATCTTACAGTTTCTGTTAATTGATGTAGTACAGTATGTTGAGGTTTGTGGATGCTGAGTTAACTAAACATTGTTTTTATATAAAGAAGAAATATTACCTAAGTGGTTCATTAGTATTCACTTCTAAATGGAATCAACCTTGTTAGAAATAAGTAAATGGGCTGCTTTCATGTAGAACTCAAAGTCTGGTGCAGAAATACCAACCAAATCTCCAAGCAGGGAGACAAGTGTCAGCTTTACAACTCTCCTTTTAAAATATGTATGAGAAGTCATCAAGTTCATGTAGTACACAGCCCGGGATGTATTCAGTACTAGCAGTCTGTTCCTTCCACTTGTCATGGATGCATAGTATGCGCTATTCTATTCAGTACTAGAAGTCCGTCCCTTCCACATGTCATGGGTGCATAGTATACTGCATTCAGTGATAGCAGTCCATCCCTTCCACACACCATGGATTCATAGGTTCATAGGTTCATAGGTTCATACTAGGCTATCTGCCCGAGGGCATTTACAAGCCTAGCCCATAGTTTTGTGGCTTACACCACCCCTTAGGTTTGGGGAACTATGCCCATTATTTTGCTGTGCCTCTGTCGAGCAGTGACACTGAGGTAATCCCTGGGGTATACTTGCGATCTCCCATCCATTGGTCAAGATTTCTCTTAAACAAAGCCAGCGAGGTGCTTTGCCTCACATATACCGGGATTTTGTTCCACAGCATAGGGAGTCTTTGGGTAATGAATCTATCCCTCCAGCACGTTCTATTAATGGCCGTGTCAAGGTTTAGGTCTCCGCCTTGTGGCTCTGATGGATCTAGATTTTTTGAGGTGAAGCATGTACATCAAGTCAGGGTTTGATAATGCCTTGTATGTCAGGCACAGGTCACCCCTGAGCAAGCTGATGGCGACTGAATAGAGTTGGAGTTCTTTCAGTCTGGCAGCATAGGTCAGATTTTGAGACCCATAATCCTCTTGGTGAGGAACTTTTGTGGCCTCTCCAGCTGCTGCAAGTGTCGGGTCAGATACATTCCGAATGGGGCATTGTACTCAATCATTGGTCGGATGAGTGATGAATATAGGAGACTATGACCTCTCTTGATCTAGATGTGAATCCCTTCATGATAAGGTGGGCAATGTAGAAGGTCTTCCTAACTATTTTTGCAACATGGGTGTCGAATGACAGACTGCTGTCAACCTGGGTCCCCAGGTCCCTAATAACCTCTTCTGTGCTCAGTGGATTTCCACCTATATGGTAGCTA
Organism: Protopterus annectens; assembly: GCF_019279795.1. Classification (NCBI taxonomy): domain Eukaryota; kingdom Metazoa; phylum Chordata; order Ceratodontiformes; family Protopteridae; genus Protopterus; species Protopterus annectens. Next base: position 1,884,110,177 of record NC_056732.1, on the reverse strand, counting down.
GGGGTAACCTTGTTTTTCCCGAAGGGTATGACTATGCATTTTTTGGCATTTAACTTTAGGCCGTGGCTCTGGCACCAGTTATCCGTATCTGTGAGACCCTTCTGAAGGATATCTGTGTCAGATGTGTTTCGACCACGGCACCCAGTTTGCAGTCATCTGCAAACTTTGTCAGCCATAACCTCCCGTGTTTGCTTGTACTCGGAAAAGTAGATGCCAAACAAGAGTGGGCCCAGGACTGAGCCCTGTGGGACACCACTTGAGACAGGCTTAGAGTCAGACATGGCACCGGCAACTCTGACCCTGTGGGTTCTGTCACTCAGCCAGTTTGCAACCCATCTTGTGATGTATGGGTTAACATTTAGGCTGATGAGTTTTCAATGATACCCGAGTGGGGTATTGTGTGAAGGCCTTCGCCAGATCGGGGTAGGCTGTATGGGCTGCCTTTCCCTCATCAATGGCCTTGGTGACTGTTTCAAAAGTCAACCAAGTTTAAAAGGCATGACCTGCCCTTGACAAAGCCAAACTGGGTTGGATCCAGAGTCTGCAAATTCCCTATGTCTTTATTTATGAGATCCATTATGATCCTCTCCATGGCTTTGCAGATAAGGCTTGTCAAGCTAATGGGGTAATTTCCAGGGTCGGTGGAGGCACCGCCTTTGTGAAGTGGGACTACAGTCGCTGTGCGCCACTCCCTGGGTACGTATCCCGAGGTGAGGCTACGATTAAACAGCTGTCCTAACTGAGGATTTAATTCCTCGTTGAGTGCATGTAGCACACAGCCGGGGACACCATCAGGTCCCATGGATGCTGTGTTTTTTGCCTTTGAGAGCCGTTCTCACTTGGGCATTAGAGATGTTTGGGGGTCTGCAATCTGTTGGTATAGATATCTCTCCTTTTGGGGGGGAGGGGGGGGAGAAGTTTGCACTGAACCTGTCAGCCAGTATGTTGGCAATGTCTGTAGGATCAGTAATCTTCTCATCATTTTGAACTAATTCTGAGCATATCTGGGAGTTTCCTCCCAGGTTTCTAACATAGCTAAAGAAGGCCTTATGATTGTCTTTAGAGTCTTTAGCTATTCTTCTCTCAAAATTTGCTTTGGATGATTTTATGAGGGCTCTCAGCTTTTTACTTATAGTGATCAAAGGCGTCTTACCTTTCAAGGATTTTGCTCTATCATGTAGTAGCTTCCTCCTTTTGTTGTAGAGTTTGTTTATGGCTGGGGTCCACCAGACTGGACGCTTGCCTTTGGTACAAAGAGTCTTTGTTTTGCTTGGGATTGCCTTATCCATGCAGTCCTGCAGGTGCTGGTAGAAGGCATTTGTAAGTGATTCAGCGGCTAGAGTACTGTTTTCCGCCGGCTCAGGGGCCTTAAAGGAGACCACACTAGTCTTTAGAAGTGCAAAGTCTGCTTTCGAGAAGTTCTTTACTGTGGTCTTTTTTGTTTCAGGAGGGGGTGGGATGAGGACCTCCAGCGAGATTTGTTTGTGATCTGATCTCACCAGTGAGGGGTATACTTCTGGTGTTGAACATTTTGCTCCCATGTTCGTGATGATGAGATCAAGTATGTTTTCTCCTCTTGTGGGGATAGTGACTAGTTGTTCCATGGCATTTGAGTTTATGAATTCCAGGAACTTTTGGGCCAGGGTGTTTGGGCTTGAGTAGCATTCCCAGTCTATATTTGGGTAATTGAAGTCACCTAGTATGATGGTATTAGGGGATACATTTATTCCCTCCAGTGTTTTCAGGAAGGCCAAGTGAGATTCCTGAGTTTGTGAGGGTGGCCTGTAACATGCTACAATTTGTAGAGCAGTCTTGCCTATGGTTAACTGCACCTGGATGGTCTCCGATGCATCGTGCGTTGCCACCAATCTTGAGGTGTAAGTATCCTTAATGAATATGGATACCCCCCCTCCTTTCTTGGTATTGTCCGGATTTTGGGGCCGGAACGCATGATATGAGGTAAAACTGTATTCAGTATTAGCAGTCTGTCCCTTCCACATGACATGGATGCATAGCATACTGTATTCATTGCTAGCAGTCCATCCTTTCCACATGCCACTGATGCATAACATACTGTATTCAGTGCTAGCAGTCTGTCCCTTCCACATGTCATGGATGCATAGCATACTGTATTCACTACTAGCAGTGCATCCCTTCCATATGCCAGGGATGTATAGCACACTGTATTCAATGGTAGCAGTACATCCCTTCCACATGCCACAGATGCATAGCTCACTGTATTCAGTGCTAGCAGTCCATCTCTTCCACATGCCATGGATGCATAGCATATTGTATTCAATGTTAGCAGTCCAGCCCTTCCACATGCCACAGATGCATAGCTCACTATATTCAGTGCTAGCAGTCCAGCCCTTCCACATGCCACAGATGCATAGCATACTGTATTCAGTACTTGCAGTCTTTCCCTCCCATATGCCATGAAAGCACAGCATACTGTATTCATTGCTAGCAGTACTTCCCTTCCACATGCCATGGATACATAACATACTGTATACACTACTAGCATTCCATCCTTTCCACATGCCATGGATGCATAGCATACTGTATTCAGTCGTAGATGGAAGTCGGCGTCCCTGCTAAATGGTACTGCACCAAAAAATGAGAACACTGTGTAGAAGAAATGTAGTACCAAACACTTAGGAACAGCCAATAATCCTGAATAAAATACTGCAACAGGAACAAAAACGCGTTGGCAATTCTTGTAATAGACAAAACCATTTATTGGAGATGAGGATAAAAAATGAACGCTTTCGTGTGGTCCATCCACGCTTCATCAGATGAATTACCAAATGACTGTTTGAAGTTTATATACACCCGCTAAAGCGCGGGAAAGTCTGCTCATTAATCAATTAACTTGAAATATAATTCATAAAACATACACTTGATTTCTTTAAAAACATATAACATCTTCAGTACATTAATCTCCCATATGTCTTATGTCACAAGGGACATCACAAGACCTGAGTCATTATTACTAAGTGGTGGCAAAAAAATAGATAAGTGTATATAAAACGTTGAATTTTAAAACGCTGTAATTTAAAACATAATTAGGAGGCATTTTATAGTTACCAAAATCAATGAGTGGAAATAAAATTAATTTAACCACTCGGTATAAACAAATAAATGCCTTTGACAGATCATAAATATTTTAAATGAAAACCACTGTCACTGAAACAGATTTTATCTAGAAACAAATAGACAATAAATTGTAAAAACCATGAACAAATAATAAAAATAATAAAATAATAAAATAATAAAAATATGTCAAAATTAATATCTAACTATAAATATCCCCTTGTCTGTGATATAATAATGTAGTAGAAAGTAGGGTACGTATGTGCTACAAGGGTAAATATTGTAACAAAATATGTGCATATGTAAACAAATGCATATTATATTAAATAAAGTACCTGATAGCAAAACAGTAAAATGGCATTAAATAACTGTTACTAATGTGTATGTATGGAACTCACAAATATAAATCCTAAACTAAAAATGTACATTAATGAATAAATGTGGATAAATGTTTGACAAATGGTTGTTAACAATCTGAATGCTAAATATGACTAAACAAGAGCAATCAATGTGTGAGGACCATTTGCTCACTTTCTGGATATTAATACTGGTTTAATAGAGACATGGGCATTAATCCCTGGCTCTATGTGGGCACCTAATCTCAATATCCAATTGAGTTCCATTAGTGCCAAGTAATTCTCTCTATCTCCCCCTCTTGCATCCTGTTTAACCTCTTGTAAAACCCTAAAACAGAAGGAATGATTTGAAAATTTCATAACATGTTTAGCCAGGGCGTTGGTATCTACAGCTTTACCTATATCGTACAGATGATTGTATATACGTTCCTGCAGCTTTCTCTTCGTTAACCCTACGTAAAAAGCCTCACATTTGGTACAGGTAGCAAGGTATATCAGGTTGCGAGTGTTACAAGTAGCTCGAAAATATGGTCTAAAAACATAATCAGTGTTCGGGTGTTTGAAATGCTGTGTCTTGGTTATATATTTACATCTGCTGCAATTGTAGCAGGGATAAGTACCAAAATCCTTAACATAAGTACTGTTCATTAAATTACTGCCTTCCTCTATTTTGATACATGAATCTCCACATAAAATTCTTTTGAGATTCCTGCTGTTCTTATATGTAAATATGGGACGTTTACTAATGATGGCTCTAGTATGAGAGTCAATCGTTAGGATATGCCAGTTATTGTGAATAATCTGCTGTATCTTTTTTATATCACTAGTATATGTGATAATATAACTAATATAGTTATACCCCTAACCCACATGTACAACTTACAAAAACACTCACATACACTCACCTTAAATTCCGGACACCATCCCAGCTATATATATATATATATATATATATATATATATATATATATATATATATATATATATATATATATATATATATGGGAACACTTCACATAATCGAATTATTAAAATCTCGATTTGCATATGGTCGAGACCATATGATCGAGATTTTAATAAATCGAATGTGTAGTGTTCAAATAACACTTTACTTACCTGAATACATTACGTGCACACAGTGGCAAGTATTGTTGCATGCCTTGTGTGTACGTAATGTATTTTTTGTTTCGTGGTGTTGGCAGGAAGTAAAGAAATCTCCCGTTTTGCTTCCGCATACAGCGCAAGACGGAGATTTCCCATCTCCCCACTGTAGCGATCTTGGAGTTGGTATATTTAAGTAGGGGTGTGGGGAACAGCCCCCACATGGGTGCAGGGGCTAAGCCCCTGCAAAGCAAGCTTGTGGTTTTTTTTTGTTTTAATGGTTTCCCTTTAGAAGTTCGAGTTTCCGAAACTCGAGCTTTTGGTTTCGGTTATTTGTAGTTCGAGATTTCGGAAATTCGATCTTCTGAAGTGAATCCATATATATATATATATATATATATATATATATATATACCTTTACTTTTATATCATGTTTTTTGCCCTGTTTCAGGTATATATTTTGCTAAACATTTATTGTTAAAGTCTAGTCTTTCAGTTCAGTCACTGTAGGTTCATAGCTTCATAGGTAGGTACTAGGCTATCTGCCCTAGGGCATTTATAAGCTTAGCCAGAGTGTGTCGGCTTTCGCTGCCCAATTGATTAATTAACTGATCCTCTGTCAAGCAGAGCCAATGAAGTGATCCCAGTGGTGTATTTTCTGTTACCCATCTACTCGTCAAGGTTTCTCTTGAAGAGTGTTAGTGAGGGGATCTGCCTAATGTAGTTTGGAGTTTTGTTCCAAAGCATGGGGAGTCTCTGTGACAGGAATCTATCCCTCCAGCATGTTCTATTTATTGTTGTGGCGAGGTTTAACTCACTAGAGTACGTAGCTCACAGTGACTTGGATTTCTTTAGGTGGAGCATGTCCATCAATTCTGAGTTGGACGTGGCTTTGTAAGTCAGGCAGAGATCACCTCTGAGTAAGCGATATGCCACTGAGAACAGCCAGAGTTTTTTCAGTCGGGCTGCATAGGATATATGTTTGAGGCCAGTAATCCTCTTGGTGAGGTACTTTTGTGGTCTTTCCAGCTGTTGGAAGTGTTTTGTGAGGTATATCCCAAATGGGGCATTGTACTCTATGATGGGTCTGATGAGTGATGAGTAGAGGGGCACTATAACCTCTTTATTTCTAGATGCGACCCATTTAGTAATTAGATGGGCCACATAGAAAGATTTCCTAACTACTTTGGCAATATGATTGTCAAAGGAGAGATTACTATCTACCTGGGTCCCCAGATCTCTTATTACCTCTTCTGTATTAAGGGGGCTGACACCTATGTGGTAATTCATGGGTGTTTTGTTTTTCCCAAATGGGATGACTATGCATTTTTTGACATTTAGCTTGAGGCCATGACTTTGACACCAGGTGTCCGTCTCAGTAAGGCCCTTTTGGAGGATGTCCGTGTCAGCTGGAGAGTCAATTATGGCTCCCAGATTGCAGTCATCTGCGAACTTTGTTAGCCATAGACCTCCTGTGTTTGTCTGTACTTCTGAGAAGTATATGCCAAACAGTAGGGATCCCAGGACCAAGCCTTGCAGGACACCACTTGTGACTGATTTAGCCCGCTATTCTTACCGTGTGAGTTCTGTCTGTAAGCCAGTTGGCAACCCATCTCGTGACGCAGGGGTTTATGTTCAGACTAGTGAGTTTTTCTGTAATACCCGAGTGGGGAATGGTGTCAAAAGCCTTGTCGAGGTCAAGGTAGGCTGTGTGAACCACCTTTCCCTCATCTTTGGCCTTGGTGACTGTCTCGAAGAAGTCATCCAGGTTTAGTAGGCATGATCTGCCCTTAACAAAGCTGAACTGGATCAGGTCAAGTGTTTGGAGGTTCCCAATGTCTTTGTTAATGAGTTCCATGATGATGCACTTCATAGCCTTGCAAACCAGGCTAGTCAGGCTTATGGGGCAATAGTTACCAGGGTCAGTTGTGGCCCCTCCTTTGTGGAGAGGAATAACCATTGCTGTGTGCCATTCTATGGGCACGTAGCCTGTGGACAGGCTGAGGTTGAACAGCATTTTTAGCTGGGGGGGTTAGTTCGTTCTGTAGTTCGTGCAAGGCGCAGCCTGGGACACCATCTGGCCCCATTGATGCTGTGTTTTTGGCTTTTGAAAGGGCTATTTTCACCTGTGTGTCTGTTTTTTCTGGAACACTACACTTTTCCGCTATTGTTGTGGGCGATTTTGGGGGTGGGGGGGTGAAGTTTGCACTGAGTCTATCTGCCAGGATGTTGGCAATATCAGTAGGTTCAGTATATTTTGTGCTGTTTTGCACTAGTTCAGTGCATATCTGCGAGTTGCCACTTAGATTCTTAACATAGCTAAACAAGTCTTTGTGGTTATCTTTTGAATCCTTGGCTATTTTTCTTTTGAAGTTAGCCTTGGATGATTTCATGAGGGACCTTAGTTTCTTACTGATACTGATCAGGGATGTCTTTCCTTATTGGGATTTGCTTTTTTTCTGAACTAGTTTCCTCCTTCTATTGTATAGCCTGTTTAGGGCAGGGGTCCACCAGACTGGTTTCCTTCTTTTAGAGGAGTGAGTCTTGGTTTTGCTAGGGATGGCATGATCCATGTATCCTTGTAGCTGCTCATAGAGTGCATTTGTAAAGGTTTCTGCATCTTGGACAGCATTATCCTTTAGCGTAGGGGCTGTGAAACTTACCACCTCTGTCTTAAGTAAGGTGAAGTTTGCTTTAGAAAAGGTTTTTACTGTGGTTTCCTTAGTTGGGGGTGGTGGTGGGGTGTGAACATCCAGAGTGATTAGCTTATGGTCTGATCAAACCAGTGACGGGTTGACCTCCGGTGTGAAACACCTGTCACCCATGTTGGTGATGACCAGATCCAATATGTTTTCACCTCTGGTAGGGGAGTTTACCAGCTGATCCAGGGCATTTGAGTTGATGAATTCCAGAAACCGCTGGACCTGGGAGTTTGTACTCAAGTAGTTTTCCCAGTGAATGGTAGGGTAATTGAAATTTCCCAATATCAGGGTGTTCGGTAGGACCTTCATGTTTTCCAGTGTCTCCAGAAAAGTGGAATGGTGGTCCTGGGTAATGGATGGCGATCTGTAGCAGGCCACAATTTGCATTGCAGATTTCCCCAATGTTAGTTGCACATGGATGATCTCAGAGGTATCATGCTGCGCCACTAACCTGGAGGTGTAGGTGTCCTTGATGAATATGGATACACCCCCTCCTTTTGTGTTTTGGTCCGTGTTCTGTGGCCGAAACATGTGATATGAGTTGTAGCCCTGTAGTGCGGGGTGGTCTCTGGAGCCTTGAACCAGGTTTCAGTTACTGCACAGATGTCAACTTTCTCCATACTGAAGAGTGCTTTGAGCGCGTGCATTTTGAGATTTAAACTCCTGGCATTGAGTAGCATAACCCTCAGTTTTTTGTTAAATGTGCTGTTTACGGAGGTGGGTTTGACTTTTGAGCTTTGCCTAAAAAAGGCACTATGGGGGCAGCAAGAGCTGTGGCCAGTATTCAAAAGCCTAGGGTGGCAGGTGCAAGCCATCTCTTGTGAAACAACTTGGCTTGTCGAGCATGTCGTCTCAGGCTGACAGACACTGGATCCCCTTTGAGTGACACCAGAAGCTTAGCCAATTGTTGAAATTGATCATTTTTTTTCTTTATACTGAGGCAACATGATCAGAGAGCTCTTCCATGTCTCTTTTCATGTAGTCCAGGGAGGTACTTCGCAGGTCATTCACACCAACTTAAACAATGACAGTGCCATATTTGTACTTGTTCTGGAGTGTCCTGAGTGCTTGTGTTATGTGGCGGATTCTGGCTCCCGACAGGCAGCTAACAGTAACCTTCTGCTTGTCCAGCCTAGTGAGTGGGATGTCAGTGTGCCTGACTATAGAGTCATCTATTACTAGTGTGTTATGTTATTTCGCCTTAAGGACTTTGATTGTGCGGCACACTGATTTTGTGTTTTATGTGTTGTCTGGTTTGTGACAGGAGGTGCAGGTTGTTTGGGTGTCTGCTTTGGAGGTCTCTGATGCTTTTGCGGGTTTTGATTTAGAGCCTCGAGTATGATTTTGTGTATTTATGTGTATTTTTTGCCAGTGCTGTTTTAGTAGGTCTGTGTGCAGCTGGAGGTGTGGTGCAAGTGTTAACCTTCTCCTCTTGACTGTCTGCTTCAGTCTTGGGTGGAGACAGCTTAGCTTCCAGTTTGGCTGGATAATTGCATCTCTTGCATATGTTAGTGTTTTGTGGTAGGATGAGAGGGTTGTCTGTGTACATGAGGCAGCTGTAACATTGCCTCAGGATACCCAGATTCATCAGCTGGACTGGAGAGTACACCTGAAAATGCCCTTTGGTCATGCCTGAATAGTAGGGTGAGCTGCTTAGTCGCTTAGTTGGTGAGGTGTGAATAAAGAGCTTTGCCCTGCTGGGCAATCAGTGCCAGGGTATATTAGTGCTTGCTATTAGGTCTGAGCAAGTGCTGGACTGTAGGATGCTTTTTGAGTGCTTAGGTTGAGAGTTAGACTAGTTTCAAGGGAATAACTGAAGAGGAGACTTAGTGAAGCAGGGAAAAATTTAACCGTAGCTAAAGTCTTTATAGTAGGGAAATGAAAGAGATAGAAATTAGCCCAAAATGGCCAATAAACTACTAACGTCTGGGCTGGAACCACTCCTCCAAGGACAGATAGGTTGTTCAAAGCTCCCCTCTCTCACAGGTGAACAGAGAAACTTCCTTCTATCAAAGTAAGGTATGGGCAACTCAGAAATGAGTATCACAGCCCTGAATTCAGCACTAGCCTGAAAACTGGACTTAGAAAGGCAGGAAAAAAGGAATTTTTTTTTTTTTTTTTTTTTGTAAAAAATACACTTAAAACAGCTTTAAATGACTACAAATGATCAGAAAAGGCTATCTCCATTTAGTGTGTAGCCTACAACAGTTAAACAAATTATTTAAACAAAAATCTTTTTAAAAGTGCAGGCAGTCAAATAAGTACAATATGTGAAAAAAACAAGCTTTTAAATCACAATAAATGATGGAAAATCTGTGTTTAGGCAGAAAACAGTTAAGTACATACACTGAACCAACAGACACTGCCAACATCCTAGCTGACAGGTTCAGCGCAAACTTCTCCCCCCCCCCACCAAAAGGGCAAATATCTATCCCAGCAGAGTGCTGCCCCCCTGACATCTCAGATGCTCAGGTAAGAGCCGCCCTCTCCAAAGCAAAAAACACAGCATCAATGGGACCAGACGGTGTCCCGGGCTGCAACCTACATGAACTCCAAGAAGAGCTAAACCCAAACATAAAACTACTGTTCAATCTCAGCCTTACTACAGGATATGTGCCCAAAGAGTGGCATACAGCAACAGTGGTCCCTCTCCATAAAGGTGGTGCCTCAACAGGTCCTGGAAACTATAGCCCCGTAAGCCTGACTAGCTTGGTCTGCAAAGCTATGGAAAGGATCATCATGGACCTCATAAATAAAGATATTGGGGACCTACAGACACTGGATCCTACCCAGTTCGGCTTTGTTGGAATTGGCCCTTAACCCATTTCTTTACCGTTTTCCGTGAGTTCTGTCTGTAAGCCAGTTGGCAAACCCATCTCGTGGCCTTGAGGGGTTTATGTTCAGACTAGTGAGTTTTTCTGTAATACCCGAGTGGGGAATGGTGTCAAAAGCCTTGTCGAGGTCAAGGTAGGCTGTGTGAACCACCTTTCCCTCATCTTTGGCCTTGGTGACTGTCTCGAAGAAGTCATCCAGGTTTAGTAGGCATGATCTGCCCTTAACGAAGCTGAGCTGGGTTGGTCAAGTGTTTGGAGGTTCCCAATGTCTTTGTTAATGAGTTCCTTGATGATGCGCTCCATAGCCTTGCAAACCAGGCTAGTCAGGCTTATGGGACAATAGTTACCAGGGTTAGTTGTGGTCCTTCCTTTGTGGAGAGGAATAACCATTGCTGTGTGCCATTCTATGGGCATGTAGCCTGTGGAGAGGCTGAGGTTAAACAGCATGTTTAGCTGAGGGGGTTAGTTCGTTCTGTAGTTCGTGCAAGACGCAGCCTGGGACACCATCTGGCCCCATTGATGCTGTGTTTTTGGCTTTTGAAAGGGCTATTTTCACCTGTGTGTCTATTTTTTCTGGGACACTACACTTTTCCGGTATTGTTGTGGGCGCTTTTGGGGGTGGGGGGGTGAAGTTTGCACTGAGTCTATCTGCCAGGATGTTGGCAATATCAGTAGGTTCAGTATATTGTGTGCTATTTTGCACTAGTTCAGTGCATATCTGCGAGTTGCCACTTAGATTCTTAACATAGCTAAAGAAGTCTTTGTGGTTATCTTTTGAATCCTTGGCTATTTTTCTTTTGAAGTTAGCCTTGGATGATTTCATGAGGGACCTTAGTTTCTTACTGATACTGATCAGGGATGTCTTGCCTTCTTGGGATTTGCTTTTTTTCTGAACTAGTTTTCTCCTTCAATTGTATAGCCTGTTTAGGGCAGGGGTCCACCAAACTGGTTTCCTTCATTTAGAGGAGTGAGTCTTGGTTTTGCTAGGGATGGCATGATCCATGTATCCTTGTAGCTGCTCATAGAGTGCATTTGTAAAGGTTTCTGCATCTTGGACAGCATTATCCTTTAGTGTAGGGGCTGTGAAACTTACCATCTCTGTCTTAAGTAAGGTGAAGTTTGCTTTAGAAAAGTTTTTTACTGTGGTTTCCTTAGTTGGGGGTGGTGGTGGGGTGTGGACATCCTGAGTGATTAGCTTATGGTCTGATCTAACCAGTGACGGGTTGACCTCTGGTGTGGAACACCTGTCACCCATGTTGGTGATGACCAGATCCAATATGTTTTCACCTCTGGTAGGGGAGTTTACCAGCTGATCCAGGGCATTTGAGTTGATGAATTCCAGGAAGCGCTGGACCTGGGAGTTTGTACTCAAGTAGTTTTCCCAGTGAATGGTAGGGTAATTGAAATTGCCCAATATCAGGGTGTTCGGTAGGACCTTCATGTTTTCCAGTGTCTCCAGAAAAGTGGAATGGTGGTCCTGGGTAATGGATGGCGATCTGTAGCAGGCCACAATTTGCATTGCAGATTTGCCCAATGTTAGTTGCACATGGATGATCTCAGAGGTATCATGCTGCGCCACTAACCTGGAGGTGTAGGTGTCCTTGATGAATATGGATACACCTCCTCCTTTTGTGTTTTTGTCCGTGTTCTGTGGCCGAAACATGTGATATGAGTTGTATCCCTGTAGTGCTGGGGTGGTCTCTGGAGCCTTGAACCAGGTTTCAGTTACTGCACAGATGTCGACTTTCTCCATACTGAAGAGTGCTTTGAGCGCGTGCATTTTGAGATTTAAAGTCCTGGCATTGAGTAGCATAACCCTCAGTTTTTTGTTAATTGTGCTGTTTACGGAGGTGGGTTTGACTTTTGAGCTTTGCCTAAAAAAGGCACTATGGGGGCAGCAAGAGCTTTGGCCAGTATTCAAAAGCCTAGGGCGACAGGTGCAAGCCATCTCTTGTGAAGCAACTTGGCTTGTCGAGCATGTCGTCTCAGGCTGACAGACACTGGATCCCCTTTGTTTGACACCAGAAGCTTAGCCAGTTGTTGAAATTGATCATTTTTTTTCTTTATACTGAGGCTACATGATCAGAGAGCTCTTCCATGTCTCTTTTCATGTAGTCCAGGGAGGTACATCTCAGGTCATTCACACCAAATTGAACAATGACAGTGTCATATTTGTACTTGTTCTGGAGTGTCCTGAGTGCTTGTGTTATGTGGCGGATTCTGGCTCCCAACAGGCAGCTAATAGTAACCTTCTGCTTGTCCAGCCTAGTGAGTGGGATGTCAGTGTGCCTGACTATAGAGTCATCTATTACTAGTGTGTTAGGTATGTTATTTCGCCTTAAGGACTTTGATTGTGCGGCACACTGATTTTGTGTTTTATGTGTTGTCTGGTTTGTGACAGGATGTGCAGGTTGTTTGGGTGTCTGCTTTGGAGGTCTCTGATGCTTTTGCAGGTTTTGATTTAGAGCCTCGAGTATGATTTTGTGTATTTATGTGTATTTTTTGCCAGTGCTGTTTTAGTAGGTCTGTGTGCAGCTGGAGGTGTGGTGCAAGTGTTAACCTTCTCCTCTTGACTGTCTGTTTCAGTCTTGGGTGGAGACAGCTTAGCTTCCAGTCTGGCTGGATAATTGCATCTCTTGCATATGTTAGTGTTTTGTGGTAGGATGAGAGGGTTGTCTGTGTACATGAGGCAGCTGTAACATTGCCTCAGGATACCCAGATTCATCAGCTGGACTGAAGAGTACACCTGAAAATGCCCTTTGGTCATGCCTGAATAGTAGGGTGAGCTGCTTAGTCACTTAATTGGTGAGGTGTGAATAAAGAGCTTTGCCCTGCTGGGCAATCAGTGCCAGGGTATATTAGTGCTTGCTATTAGGTCTGAGCAAGTGCTGGGCTGTAGGATGCTTTTTGAGTGCTTAGGTTGAGAGTTAGACTAGTTTTAAGGGAAAAACTGAAGAGGAGACTTAGTGAAGCAGGGAAAACGTTAACCGTAGCTAAAGTCTTTATAGTAGGGAAATGAAAGAGATAGAAATTAGCCCAAAATGGCCAATAAACTACTAACTTCTGGGCTGGAACCACTCCTCCAAGGACAGATAGGTTGCTCAAAGCTCCCCTCTCTCGCAGGTGAACAGAGAAACTTCCTTCTATCAAAGTAAGGTATGGGCAACTCAGAAATTAGTATCACAGCCCTGAAATCAGCACTAGCCTGAAAACTGGACTTAGAAAGGCAGGAAAAAAGGAATTTTTTTGTTGTAAAAAATACACTTAAAACAGCTTTAAACGACTAGAAATGATCAGAAAAGGCTATCTCCATTTAGTGTGTAGCCTACAACAGTTAAACAAATTATTTAAACAAAAATCTTTTTAAAAGTGCAGGCAGTCAAATAAGTACAATATGTGAAAAAAAACTAAGCTTTTAAATCACAATAAATGATGGAAAATCTGTGTTTAGGCAGAAAACAGTTAAGTACATACACTGAACCCACAGACATTGCCAACATCCTAGCTGACAGGTTCAGCGCAAACTTCTCCCCCCCCCCACCAAAAGGGCAAATATCTATCCCAGCAGAGTGCTGCCCCCCTGACATCTCAGATGCTCAGGTAAGAGCCGCCCTCTCCAAAGCAAAAAACACAGCATCAATGGGACCAGACGGTGTCCTGGGCTGCGTCCTACATGAACTCCAAGAACAGCTAAACCCAAACATAAAACTACTGTTCAATCTCAGCCTTACTACAGGATATGTACCCAAAGAGTGGCGTACAGCAACAGTGGTCCCTCTCCATAAAGGTGGTGCCTCAACGGATCCTGGAAACTATAGCCCCATAAGCCTGACTAGCTTGGTCTGCAAAGCTATGGAAAGGATCATCATGGACCTCATAAATAAAGATATTGGGGACCTACAGACACTGGATCCTACCCAGTTCGGCTTTGTTAAGGGCAGATCCTGCCTCTTAAACCTGGTTGATTTCTTTGAAACAGTCACCAAGACCATTGACGAGGGAAGGTGGTCCACACAGCCTACCTGGACCTCGCTAAAGCCTTCGATACAATACCCACTCGGGCATTATAGATAAGCTCACCAGCTTAAATATAAACCCCTATGTCACTAGATGGATTGCAAACTGGCTCAAGGACAGAACCCACATGGTTAGAATTGCTGGAGCCATGTCAGACTCCAAACCAGTTACAAGTGGTGTCCCACAAGGCTCAGTCCTGGGACCTCTCTTGTTCGGTATATATTTCTCGGAGGTACAGGCCAACACGGAAGGACTGTGGCTGACCAAGTTCGCAGATGACTGCAAACAGGGCGCCATAATCAACTCTCCAGCCGACACAAGCATCCTCCAAAAGGGCCTCATAGAAACAGACAACTGGTGCCAGAGCCATGGGCTCAAGCTAAATGCCAAAAAGTGTATAGTCATCCTTTTGGCAAAAACAAAGTGCCCACAAATTACCACATAGGTGGTAATCCATTAAGTACAGAAGTAATTAGGGACCTGGGGACCCAAGTTGATAGCAATCTCTCATTTGACAACCACGTGGCCAAAGTGGTTAGAAAAACATTTTATATAGCCCACCTAATCATGAAGAGATTCACATCTAGATCAGGGGAGGTCATCGTGCCTCTTTACTCATCCCTCATCAGGCCCATAATTGAGTACAATGCCCTTTTTGAGATGTACCTTACCAGACACCTGCAGCAACTGGAAAGACCCCAAAAGTACCTCACCAAGAGGATCAAAGGGCTCAAACAGATGCCATATGCTGCCCGGTTAAAGAAACTCCAGCTCTACTCAGTGGCATACCGCCTGTTCAGAGGCGATCTGTGCCCTGATGTATAAAGCCATGTCCAACCGGAATTAATGGACATGCTGCACCTCAGAAAATCCAAATCCCATCGAGCTATGTGCTCGAGAGACTTGAACCTCAGCACTGAAATAAATAAGGACATGCTGGAGGGACAGATTCATAACCCAGAGGCTCCCTTCACTCTGGAATAAAATCCCAGTCCAGGTTAGGCAGAGTCCCTCATTGACTCTCTTCAAGAGGAATCTTGATGAGTGGATGGGAGATCGTAGGTTTACGCCGGGTATCACTTCTGTGTCACTGTTAGACAGAGGCACAGTATACTAACCTCAAAAAAAGGCATAGCAAAATAAATTTAAAATGGGTGGCGAAAGCCAAACACATTCTGGCTAGGCTTATAAATGCCCTAGGGCAGATAGCCTAGTATGAACCTATGAACCTATGAAGTACAGCAAGAAAGTACAGAAAACTGATACTTAATCACTCCAAAGTCTTTCTTCTAAGCTAGAAGGCTTGTATCAGTTTAAGGCTTTCTAGTGTTACCCAGTAGGTTAGTTACAGGAAAGATGGGAAACAAGCGCAGATGTGGTCTTTTAAACCAGAAAGTTGAAAGAGATGGACAAACTGTCCAAATGGTCAATAAACTACAATTTCTGGGCCAAGAACCTCTCCTCTCATGGTAGACAGGCTACCTAGTGCTTACCACTCCCACTGATAAGCTAGAAGGCTTTCTTCCAACACAGAAAGACTTGCGGGGCTCAGAAGCTTACCAACAGTCCTGGATACAGCAACTCTGCATCTGGACTAGGCTAGTTACAGGAAAGGTGGGAAACACGCACAATTGCGGCTTTTAAATCAGAATGTTGAAAGAGGTGGAAGAAACTGCCCAAACAGCCAATAGCTACAATTTCTGGGCCAGGAACCACTCCTCTTGTGGTAGATAGGCTGCCTAATGCTTACCACTCCCACTGATAAGCTAGAAGGCTTCCCTCCAGCACAGAAAGGCTTGGGGGGCTCAGAAGCCTACAAAGAGTCCTGGATACAGCAAATCTGTACCTGGACTAGACTAGTCACAGGAAAGGTGGGGAACAAGTACAAATGCAGGCTTTTAAGCCAGCAAGTTGAAATAGATGGAAAACTGCCCAAACGGCCAAATAAACTACAATTTCTGGGCTAAAACTCACTCTTCCCATGGAGGATAGGCTAACTAGTGCTTAAGACTCCCACTGATAAGCTAGAAGGCTTCCCTCCAACACAGAAAGGCTTGGGGGGATCTCAGAAGGTTACTAACAATCCTGGATATAGCAACTCTGTAACCGGACTAGGCTAGTTATAGGAAAGGTGGAAAACAGGCGCAAGTGCAGCTTTCAAACCAGAAAGTTGAAAGAGATAGAAAAAAAACTGCTCAAACAGCCAATAGCTACAATTTGCGGGCCAGGGACCACTCGTCTTGTGGTAGATAAGCTACCTGACGCAAATCTGTACCTGGACTAGACTAGTAACAGGAAAGGCAGGAAACAGCGCAAACACAGGCTTTTAAATCAGAAGGTGGAAAGAGATGGAAAAGCTTCCCAAACAGTCAATAAACTATAAATTCTGGGCCAGAAACCATTCCTCCTGTGGTAGATAGGTTACCTAATGCTTGCCACTCCCACTGATAAGCTAGAAGGCTTCTCTCCATCACAGAAGGGCGTGGGGACTCAGAAGCTTACCAACAGTCCTGGATACAGCAAATCTGTACCTGGACTACACTAGTTATAGGAAAGGCGGGGACCAAACGCAAAACATGCTTTTAACCAGAAAGTAGAAAGAGATTGAAAAACTGCCCAAAAGGTCAATGAACTACAATTTCAGGGCCAAAACCCACTCTTCCCATGGTAGAGAGGCTACCATCATTACTAACTTAAGGCACATCCACTTTGCAAGCCAGATTTTGAATTTCACAGGGCTGAATCAGCCTAGATTTAATTGCATTGAACTTGCAAGTTTGCAGAGTCACAGTGGGAGCTTACATGCCTGTGTTCCAAAGCTGACAACATTCCAGAAATGCATCAGTTGGCTATTAAACTTACATATCATGGTGCCTGCTTAGAGTGTAACAAAGATAAAGGGGACATTTTCAAGGAAGGAGCTTTTGATCATTAGTTATAGAAAATGAATAAGGTAATGTAGTGACATAGACAGTGTAGATGATGACACCAGTTAGAGAAAGTCTGCAGTGACGCCCTGCTTTTCATAAGTTTTAAATCATTATTAGCTGCCTTATATCTATGTTAATGTTGGGTTAGTTATTAACTACTGCAAATTTATAAGGCTCTTTCCACCTTCCAGTGGTCCACTGGTTATTCTGTATAACAGGTTCGAATACAGACAGCGCTAACTATTGTGTATAATAGTATTTAATTAAAGTATCATATAAACTATTCCTAAATTAATATCATTGGCTATTTTTGTTCCATCTGCCTGTTATCATCTATACATAAACTTGTCTCATCATGATCGAAGATGCATTTAAGTCTTTTTATTTACTTAAAATGCCTTGGTCACTACCTCTGACTCTTAAATGTGCCTGTCTTCCTTGCTGTAATATAGCTAGAAAATTCTATGTTATATTTACTGCCTTATACTGTTATTTTTACCTTGCATTTAAAAAAGTATATACAGTTCTCCAAATATTGCCACCAAGATATTCACGCATGTATGATTCATTTTGGCTGCTGCCTTTTTCATCCATACTATTTTTTTTTGGTTAAGTAGTTCTATTGCTGAGAAAGTTATGCACAGCTCTGTGATATAGATATTAGTTAAGATGAACTCTAGTAATGTGTTGGCTTCGGTAAGCCATAATGCTTCTGAGAGAATCAGAATAAATGTACAAGACTACATACCCTTATGATATCTTTACACCTCGGATTAGCGCTTGGCTGCTGTGCCTCCCTAGCTCCAGTGTCCAGCCTTGTCGACCCTACCTGCTTATATGGTGCTAAAGCTGAGGAATTGCCCCGCTTGTTGACCTGCTACCTTAAACCAACCCAAACCTACCGTCTACACCCTAAGCTAAGGAAGTGAATCTTTCTCGCCCTGTGCAACAGCCCCTCAAGGAAAATAAAATAGGAGAAAGTATGTGTTGTACAAGTTCTGTCTGTAGAAATAACATTGTATAAGATACTTGTAAGGCACTCTTCTCAGCTAGGGCGGCCAACAGCCAAACCCTTTCTTCTCCTGCTTTCTAGCCTCCCTTCCCTCCTGTACCCTTTATAATTAACTTACATCCTTCCCTCCTCATATTCCTGGCCCTCCTACCTCCTATTGAGACACTACTGTTGTTATATAGCATTTGGCCACTAGGTGGCGGCCCTTTTCTAGATATTGTCCTACTGTCTTTAAACACAACTCACAGGAAACAGTATTCATAGATAGTAGAGTTACAGTTCCACTCTACCCTTCTATCCTTTTACTCTACTCTACTCTACTCAACTACCCGGCCCACTATCCCTATTTCAAGTCTCTTACCCCTCACCTTTCTCCACCCAAACTTACCTCAGTAATCAGCTCAGCACTGACTGTTCTCCTAGAATTCACTCCGGTGGCTCAGACTCTAATTCCCTATCCCAGTAAACATCCCTCCTACTCCCTATGGCCACCACTACTTGGCTTCTTGCCCTACCCCTTCACCCCTTAGTTCCTTCTCTTCTTACTCCTTTCTCCCTCCCTCTCAAGAGTGGTTATATTAATTGTCTACTACAGACTACGTAACAGACATCTATCTGCCCTCATTACCTGCTGTGACGTGCTAGGCACTTCTGATCTCTACCTGCCCTCACCTATCTTTCCCCTCCCCTTTCTCTCTCATGACCTCACCAACCTTATAAATATACCTCACCCCATGTGGGGCCATCTTTACACCTCGGATTAGCTCTTGGCTGCTGTGCCTCCCTAGCTCCGGTGTCCAGCCTTGTGTAAGTTGTGACTGTTATAAACTTAACTGACAGATAAGCGTTTTTCACATGAAGCTGTCTGTAAGGGTATTATTTTGAGTCAATGGAGACATTACAACAACCTGGGCAATAATGATGTTTGTAATCTCTGTTACCGACTAACTGTGATAGAGTTTGCTGCAAGTGCTTTGTATTACTTACTGCTTGCTAAGTAGTATGCTTTATTAGTGCCTGTAGGGTTACAATATTATTATCCTCATAGTTAGCAATTACTGCACATGTTTGTCTAAGTACTGCACTACCTGCTAAGCATTACATATTTTAAAAGTGTAAGTTTAAGTCTGTAGTCATGATCAACCTAACGCAACCCTGTGCGCACTGGTGTTTTTAACTGCCGCTTCCGGCTAACAGAGTTTGTGTTTTAAACGTCTCCTGACCCCTATACATTACTTAATGATTTACTACCTCAGCACAGATATTTTTCTGTCATAGATATAAGCAATGCCTTTTTCTCCATACCACTACATAAGGAGAGTAGATTTTGGTTTGCATTCACTTTCCAAGGTAAAAGATACACCTACACCAGATTGCCACAGGGTTATTGTGAGAGTCCGACAATATTCGCACAAGAAATGGCTGCGAATTTAGCTCAGTTTGTTCCCCCAGAGGGAAGCCAGGTTCTGTTGTATGTAGATGATATTTTGTTGGCCTCACCCATGCAGGAAGGTTGTAAAAGGGATACCCTTGCCCTTCTTAGTTTTTTAGCTGAGCAAGGACATAGGGTAAATAAAGAAAAGTTACAGTTGTGGAAAGCACAAGTAAAGTACTTGGGTTATTTAGTCTCGCAGGAAGGTAGACAATTGGAGAATAAAAGAAAACAAGCAATTCTTGAGGCACCTATGCCTACGACTAAGCGGGAGATGATGTCCTTTTAGGTGGGACTAATTTTTGTAGAAGTTGGATCCCTAACTATGCTGAGGAAGTAGGGCCATTGACCGCACTGATCTATGACACTCCCATGGCGGCTAAAAGTAATATACAGTGGACAAATACGGCAATACAGGCATTTAATAGAATTAAGCAATTGATAGCAGGATCCTCTGTTTTGGGTTTTCCGAACTATTCTAAGCAGTTTGTACAAATGGTTGATTGTAAGGGAGGATATATGACCTCGGTTCTGGTACAAGTACATGGGGATAAACAGAGACCGATAGCTTTTTATTCCTCCAGATTAGATCCTGTTGCAAGGGCATTGCCGCAGTACAAGCCTCAGCATCATTAGTTTTGTTCCACCCATTAAAATTGCGAGTTCCACATTCAGTAGCTACTATACTTTTGCAAGATAAGATAACCTTTTTATCTCCTAGTCGACATTTGTCATGTATGACAGTGCTGCTGACACAGCCACATATGACCATAGAAAGATGTACTACTCTTAATCCGGCGACACTTTTGCCGACTCCAGAAGAAGGTACTCCACACGTTTGTTTAGAGAGCATTCATGACAAAGTACTTCCCCGACCAGATTTAACGGATATTCCATTGGTAGATTCTGATCTTGTTTTGTTTGTAGATGGATCAGCAAAGAAGGACACTGTAGGAAAAACACTAGTAGGGTATGCAGTCACCACAGAAACTGAAGTTTTGGAGGCAAGAGGATTGTCAAACATTTATTCTGCACAAGCAGCTGAGTTGGTGGCTTTGACTCGAGCTTGTACCTTAGGGGAGGATAAAAAAGTGACAATTTATACAGATAGTCAATATGCTTTCTCCACTGTGCATGTTTTCGCCCAACAATGGAAGAATAGGGGAATGGTTACTGCGACAGGCAAACAAATAAATCACAGAGATTTAATTTTACAGTTGTTAGATGTAGTGCAACTACCACTTCAGATAGCGATATGTAAATGTTCCGCACATACTAACAGAAAAGATCCTGTCTCCAGGGGAAATGCTTTTGCTGATATCGCTGCAAAAAAGGCAGCTCAAGAAAATGATTTGCTTTTACATGACAATGATTTAGAGCCCGGACACCTCTTAGACTTAGAGACACTAAAAGTAATGCAAACATTGACGACACAGAAGGAAAAATGTCGTTGGGTGAAATATGGTATCACTCAACAGGGTGGGTTGTATAGGGCATCAGATGGCAAAATGGTATTACCCTCAAACCTTTTTAGGTATGCTGCATTGGTTAGCCATGGACCTGCCCATGTAGGAGTACAGACAATGTTTCAAATAGTGTCTAAGGTGTTTTGGTGTAAAGGATTTTCAACTTATGCAAAGCAATTCTGTTTATCTTGTTTATTATGTGCAAAGTATCATGCTCAGGGGGGAGTTAAAATATCTCAGCAGGCATTCCCTACCCCTCCATATCCATTCCACACACTCTGTATGGACTTTATTGAGTTGACACCTTCAGAGGGAAAAAAGTTCTGTCTAGTTATAATTGATGCTTTTTCTAAGTGGGTAGAAGCTTTTCCAGTAAAGCATCCTGATGCACACACAGTAGCAAAGCTTTTGACAACAGAAATAATTTCCCTATTTGGCCTACCAAGGCACATTTACAGTGATAATGGGTCTCATTTTGTAAACCAGATTGTGCAGAAGTTGGGTCAAGTGTTTCAAACTGATCTCAATTACCATTGTGCTTACCATCCGCAGTCAGCTGGACTGGTGGAGAGACACAATGGTGTCCTGAAGAGTAAACTCCCCAAACTGATGGCAGAAACGCATAGATCCTGGACTGCGTGCCTTCCATTGGCACTCCTGTACATGAGAATCTCGCCCTCCTACAAAGGACTTACACCATTTGAACTTTTATTTGGGAGACCATATTACGTCCCGCAGTGGCAAGGATTGTTGCCAGCGGAACATGAGGGGGATGAGGATCTGCCAGATTATATGAAGAAGCTGCTAAATGTCAAGTCTCTTGTAACCAATGACTCCTTTGCAGATTCCAGAGATGAAGCCTTGTTAAGCGTGGCACCCGGGGACTGGGTGTGGATCCGAATTGTGAAGAGAAAGAACTGGTCATCCCCCAGCTGGGAAGGCCCATATCAAGTACTTATCTCAACACCTACGGCTGTAAAGATTGCAGAGAGGACTTCATGGATTCATATCACCCACTGTAAAAAACTTAAGACTTTTCCTTCTACCATTGATGTTGGTCAGACTCCACCGGACCCCTGAACACAAAGTCTGACTACAAAGGAAGGATGGCCATGTTCAACTGGTACTTGAACTATTACGTGATGATGATTTTGGTGGCAAAAGTAAATATGTCCATACGAGAAGGAACAGTTGTGAGAGAAAAAGGAATGGTGGTGCTGCAAGCGCAAACAGGTGTTACTACTGTGTTCAAGGTAAAACTTTGTGAAGGAATTTTGGACTGTTCTAAATGGAACAGTAATGATTTCCTGACTCTTGCAAAATACTTGTGCAATAGAGACTGTACGTCCTGGTCAAATGTTTGGTGGTCAACAAATGTGAAGGGATGGGAAACAAGTGGTGCAGTGATACCAGAGAAAGATAAAAGCAGGCAACAAAGAATAAAAATTGTGCATTTCCAAGGTACTGAAGTGATTGCTATAACCTTGTGTCACCACAGGAGGGTGATTCAGGAGTTTATGGAATCGGAGTGTCTCTTCCAATTGGAACTGATCCTTTGGGGACCCTCCAACTTAAAGCACAAAGCCTTAAACATGCTACAAGTAAAGCAGATTTTGCCTTCACAGAAGAAGAACAATTGTTACTCGAGACGGGATTCGTACACCATAATGAATGGTTATCTTGGGTTAGATATAGTACCCGAGAAGTACATCGTGAAAACTGTGTTTCTTGTGCTGAAGGTAAACAGCAACTAGCGACAGTCCCACTGATGCAAGATGAAGGTAACCTAACGTGTCTGTTAAAGTTATTCTTCAACAAAACTGAAGATAAATGCAAAGATGAAATCCAGCGTTTTCCGGTCATAAGCAAAGTTGAGAAACCGCCTGCAGCGATTTCCTATCCAGGTTCGTATATGTGCATTTCCAGAGATGGCACAGGAAAGAATTATGGTAATATGGGACAGAACTATTGCAATGTTACTGTGAATGGCAATGGGCATCCATTTCTGGAGAACCAAACTCATAGTTTAGCAGACGTTTGGTGGTTATGTGGAGACAACAAACTCAGATCAAGGCTTACGATTCCCTGGAAGGGAACTTGTGCACTCGTAAAGTTAATTCTGCCATTCTACATTTTCCCAGTTCCAGCAAGCAATTTTGTAAGAGAACCTGAAATAAAGCCGAGGTGGTTGAATAAGAGAAAAAGAGAGGCACCGAAGCAATCCTTCGATAGCGGTGTCTACATCGATAGCATTGGCGTACCAAGAGGCGTGCCTGATGAATACAAAGCAATAAACCAAATA
Organism: Protopterus annectens; assembly: GCF_019279795.1. Taxonomy (NCBI): domain Eukaryota; kingdom Metazoa; phylum Chordata; order Ceratodontiformes; family Protopteridae; genus Protopterus; species Protopterus annectens. The sequence continues at coordinate 1,884,086,932 of NC_056732.1, read as the reverse complement.
GCGGCTGGTTTTGCATCCATCTTTGTCTGGATTCAATCTAATAAGAATGTGGACTAGATCAACTACATTTACTATAACCAGCAGCATTTTGTGAACTATACCAAAGATGCATTAAAAGGTATTGCTGAACAACTGGAGGCCACTTCGCAGGTGGCATGGCAGAATCAAATTGCATTGGATATGCTCCTGGCCAAAGAAGGAGTTTGCAGGATGTTTGGGACTTTCTGTTGTACATATATTCCGAATAACACTGCCCCTGATGGGAGCATCACTCAAGCTTTGAAAGGTTTGGAGATGTTATCCGAAGAATTGGCAGAGAACTCTGGGGTAAATAATCCCTTCACAGACTTTCTACAAGCGTGGTTTGGAAAATGGAGTCATCTCATCAGTAGTTTCCTGGTGTCCGTCGGAGTCGCTGTGGCTATCATGGTGGTATGTGGTTGCTGTTGTATACCCTGTATCAGAGGTCTTCTACAAAGACTGGTTGATACTGCTGTTACGAAGACGATGTACCAGCAGTTGCAACAGACTGGTGAAAGTGAATACATTGAAATGTGACTTTTGCAAATGTTTTGAAGTTTAAAAGTTTGTCTTGCAAATGAAGTAATGTATGCAAAGAAAAACTTAGTTTTTACCATATATTGCTGAAATAAAAAAGACAAATAAAAGTGTTTTGAGGGGGGAAATGTTAAGAGAAAAAGTTTTAAAACACATTATTATTATTTGTCTCTTTCTCCCATCTAGCAAAATGAATATGCTATTTGCTGAAGTGTTGGTAAGAAAAGGTCATTGAACCATGTTTATTAAAGATGGGCTTTATCTATGATAGATGTAGTTTGCTTATGAACTTGAATAACACCTGTTTTCTATACTTCTGAATAAGAGTTAATTTACTGAGGCAGACTCTGGAAAATTCCAGCTACCACTGTGGTTTTGAGGTAAACGTTCTACACTAGCTGTGGTTTTGAGGTAAATGAGGTTTTGTGGTTTTGAGCTAAATGAGGAATTAAACCCGCACATAAGGCAGCTGTTTAATCTTAGCCTTACCACAGGATACGTGCCCAAAGAGTGGCGATGGCAACTGTGGTCCCACTCCACAAAGGCGGTGCCTCTACAGACCCTGGTAATTACCGCCCCATATGCTTAACAAGTCTAGTCTGCAAAGCTATGGAGAGGATCATAATGGAGCTCATAAACAAAGATATAGGGGACTTGCAGACATTGGACCCAACCCAGTTTGGCTTCAAGGGCAGATCGTGCCTTTTGAACTTGGTTGACTTCTTCGAAACAGTCACCAAGGCCATTGATGAGGGAAAGGCAGTCCATACAGCCTACCTTAACCTTGCAAAGGCTTTTGACACAATACCCCACTCGGGTATTGTAGAAAAACTTACCAGCTTAAATGTAACCCCATATGTCACAAGATGGGTTGCAAACTGGCTTAAGGACAGAACCCACAGGGTTAGAGTTGCTGGCGCTATGTCAGACTCCAAGCCAGTCACAAGTGGTGTCCCACAGGGCTCGGTCCTTGGCCCCCTATTGTTCGGCATCTACTTCTCAGAAGTACAGGCCAACATGGGAGGACTTTGGCTGACAAAGTTTGCTGACGACTGCAAACTGGGCGCCATAGTGGAAAGTGCATCAGACACAGATATCCTTCAGAAGGGACTCACGGAAACAGATAGCTGGTGCCAGAGCCATGGCCAGAAGTTAAACGCCAAAAAATGTATAGTCATACCCTTCGGGAAAAACAAGGTAACCCCAAGCTACCATATAGGTGGCAATCCACTAAGCACAGAAGAGGTTATCAGGGACCTGGGCACCCAGGTTGAAAGTGGCCTTTCTTTTGAAACTCACGTTGCTAAAGTGGTTAGAAAGACCTTCTACATTGCCCACCTGATCATGAAGGGATTCACATCCAGATCTAGTGAGGTCATTGTTCCCCTGTACTCTTCACTTATCAGACCAATGATCGAGTACAATGCCCCATTCGGGATGTATCTCACCTGACATCTGCAGCAATTGGAGAGACCCCAAAAGTTCCTCACCAAAAGGATAAAGGGACTCCAAAATCTGTCATATGCTGCCAGATTGAAGAAACTCCAGCTCTATTCAGTTGCATACCGTCTGCTCAGAGGTGACATGTGCCTGACATACAAGGCCATGTCCAACCCGAATTAATGGACATGCTCCACCTCAAAAAATCCAAATCCACCAAAACCACTAGAACAAGCAACTTAAACCTTAGCACGGATATAAATAGGATGTGCTGGAGGGATAGATTTATCACTCAGAGACTCCCTATGCTGTGGAATAAAATCCCGGTCCATGTGAGGCAGAGCACCTGGCTGGCTCTGTTCAAGAGAAATCTTGACCTGTGGATGGGAGATCGTAGGTTTACCCCGGGAATCATCTCTGTGTCACTGCTGGACAGAGGCACAACAAACTAATGGGCACAGTATTTTTTCATATAAGGGGTGGCGTAAGCCACAAAAATTTGGGCTAGGCTTATAAATGCCTTAAGGCAGATAGCTTAGTATAAACCTATGAACCTATGAACCTATGAACATTCTTTTCTGAGGTAAATTGTGATCCTAGATGTTTTTCATAGCCAACTGTCAATTGTTAGAAATGTAACAAAAGCTATTTTGGTTAGTAACAGGAAAGTATAAAAGTTGATGTCAGTAACCAAGCTGATCAGAATGAGATCATCTTGGCCAACATGTTGCTGTAATCTGGTTAGCAGTTAATAAAGGAAATTTTCATCACCTGAGGCAGATGTGACTCGCTTGAATTTTTCTTCTGACAGTTATGGCAATGGCTTTAGAGAACTGTTTGCAAATCCAAATGCTGTCATAAAATAACTCATAAAAACCTCTCAGTCAGTCATTTGTTAACATTTTCTTTTCTCCTGTTAATCCTAAATTTGCAAGTTATTTTCTGTATATAGCATTTATAATAAAATGCAAGATTAATTCTGAATGCTACTACTTAATATTAGTTTTAATACTCTGATCTACAACTGCTAACTTGTATGAGGAAATATAAATACTGAGAAAGAGTTTGCTTAAATACAACAATACTGTTGAGTGATGTTTTAGATATAAGCAATCAAGAAGTCTGATTATTACTGTCAGCTGATTAAAATATGTCTTGTGGGACATTAATTCCCGTATTGTTTATCTGTAAATTTATTTTATCTACTTTCTTCAAGTAATCCTTGGATAGTGAATATGAAAGTTCTAGTTCAAGTTTAGTGTCCATATGTTACACTCCACCTAAAATACTTACTACTAAAAGTAAGACAGGTCCCAATTTCAATTTTTTTAATATAATTCTAAATTCGACAGCTATAAGCCATAAAAGTGCATTATAACCAAACCTCAGTATTATAGTAGCTAAAATCACTTTCTGTGTCACAGTAATATATAGCAACAAATAGGTTTCAAGTACTAATATGCAAACTAGGCAGTGATGTGATTCCTTTTTAAAAGATCTCTCGTCTACACATAACCAGTTTAAAGAGAATGAACTGGAAGTAGCCAATCTTTGTAAAAGAAAATGCTTTCCTTCAATTCTTTCAGTGCTTTTGTTGCATTAACACTTTCTCTCCTGCACTTGCCAAGTAAGATCTTATATATCTGAAATTATCCATGTCATAAATGTGTATCTATGCACGTTGCTGAAAGCCATGTTTTTTGTTTATTTATTTGCAGGTGTCAAGCCCCAAGTTCTGACACAGTCTGGTTCTGAATATAAACAGCCGGGTCAGTCCCTGAAGCTAACATGTGCAGTTACTGGGTTTGATGTGAATAGTTACTGGATGGTCTGGGTCAGACAGGCTCCAGGGAAAGGGCTTGAGTGGGTCGTTTACTACCACAAAGCATCTGTTACAAATGTCTACAACCCCACTTAAAAGAGTCAAATCTCTTCTTCCAAAGACAGCTCCAGTTTCTATTTACAAATGAATAATTTGCAGACAGATGACACTGCAGTGTATTACTGCGCTCGATTATCACGGTGAAGCAGTTCAACAGGAAACCTGAACAAAACAAGCTGTATTTAGTAGTCAGTAATTTATCTGTGTCTTCCCTTATCTTACCTGTTCCTTCTTTCGGCTTTTCCCGGTTAGGGGTCGCCACAGCAGAACTCCGGTCCGCTAATGATTGGCAGTAGATTTTTTTTTATGGTGCCGAGGTGCCAGCCCGACGCCCAACCTTCAGCGAAGGCACGCCCATTCACACATGTCTTTTGAATGCCACTCGACCGCGGGGAGGACATGCAGACTCCACACAGAAGGTGCTCCAGCTGAGAATCGAACTGGAGAACCTCTTGCTGTGAGGCAACAACGCTACCGCTTCCCATATCTTACTTATTTTTATTAAAAATGCTGACTACTGTAGTGTCTAGTGGAAATATTAAGCAATAGAATCATGCATACAATCCAATGCACCCTCTAATGATCTGGTTCATTTATATTTTCTAGTGGTAACTGATCAAACTCATGGTTTGAATTCAGGGGTACTTCATGTAAGTCAAACAATCCCCAACTCAATAAGTAAGTTCTTGTCAAAAATGTAAAAGGACTAAAGTTAGTCAAGTTTTAACTTTAGCCCCACATAGAGGAAGCACTGCATACGTCTGCCCAGTACATAGTACATTTATTTATTCACAATTTTCCTAGCTGAGCAAGTTATAGAGTGAAGCAATTACTAATCCCTTTACAAAGAAACCCAGTGCAGATTATCCAGATTCTATAAATGCATCATAAGTGAGAAAAATATAAACATCTGTGGCAATTTCAGAGCAACAACAAAAACAAAATATATCAAGCCAACAAAAGTGAAATGAATGTACAACTGTGGGAGCAGGTAAATAATTACAGTTTCTAGCTATCTGCATGTACCATTCTTGTTTGGGATTTGAACCACAGGAAACTAGGTCTGTACAATTTAACCCAAGGGAGCAGGTAGCTCCGAGGAGAGTGGTAGGAACCTGCAGTGAGACAATAGTTTCCAAGGAAAACAGAGGCAGGAGTCATTCACAAGAGCATGGGGAAAAGACAGTAGGAATAATGTAGGAGTGGGAAGCTGAAGGGAAGATTCCAGGAAGGAGAGCTGGGAGCCCTGCATAACTAGAGTATGTATGGGAGAGAAGAGATGGAGGTGTGACAGGGTGGGCAGAGAGCAAAAGGAAGGAGGAAGGGAGAGACAAGGAACAGGGCAGTCTGGGGAATAGTTTGGGGGTAGGATAGGTAAACCTACAAGGAACAGGGCAGTCAGGGGAATATTATGGGGTAGAATAGGGAAAACCAACAAGGAACAGGGCAGTCAGGGGGAATATTTTGGGGTAGGATAGGGTAAACCTACAAGGAACAGGGCAGTCAGGGGGAATATTTTGGGGTAGGATAGGGTAAACCTACAAGGAACAGGGCAGTCAGGGGAATTTTTGGGGGTAGAATAGGGTAAACCTACAAGGAACAGGGCAGTCAGGGGGAATATTTTGGGGTAGGATAGGGTAAACCTACAAGGAACAGGGCAGTCAGGGGAATATTTTGGGGTGGGATAGGGTAAACCTACAAGGAACAGGGCAGTCAGGGGAATATTTTGGGGTAGAATAGATAAACCTATGGGCTGGCCGGGAGTGGGGTACAGCAGCTACTTAATTGGACTTAATACCTGCTCATCCAGAAGCCACTCAATAGCTATAGAAGAGGAAGTGTAATTTAGGAAATGCTTACATAAGGTCCTTCCGATAAATAATAAGAGAACAGAATCTGTCATGTAATGCTTTATCCCATGTCAATAAATAGCCAGAAAGAACACAGAACTGTCATGGTATGTTATATCCCATGTCAATAAATAGCTGTGAGAACATGAACTGCCATGTAATGCTTCTTTTTATCCCATGTCAATAAATAGCCAGAGAAATAGAACTTTCAAGCGCATGTAATGCTTTATCCCATGTCAATAAAATAGCCAGAGAACAGAACTGTCATGGTATGTTATATTCCATGGTCAATAAAACAGCTAGTGTAAACAGACATGTACTGGGAACTGTGACCCAATCCCAGTTTGGATTTGTTAAGGGAAGATCTTTGCCTACTCAACCCCGACAGACTTCTTCAAAAGGGTCACCAAAGCCATGGATGAAGGGAAAATGATGCAATACCGCCCACCTTTACTTGGCTTCAGCTGATACGACAATTCTTATCCAGGTATTATTGACAAACTCTCAGAAAAACAGCCATAAATCCCTACACAACTCAATGGGATAGCTGGCTAGTCAGCTCACTGATAGGGACCCAAGAAGTCAGGATCTAGTAAGAAACACCCCTCCACCAAAAACATGTGCTTGGTCAGTGGAGTAATTCCAGGGCTCTGAGACAGGCCTTGCTCCTGTTTGGCATCTACTTCTCAAACGTGAGGGCTAATGTCAAAGCGCCTATGGACTCACCGAAATTCACTGATGGCTGCAAACTGACTGCCTATAGAATCCTTCCCAGTGACAACCGTAGCATCCTATCGAACACAAATAAATGACTGGTGACAAACCATGTGATTAAAATCTCAGCAAGAAAAAAGTGATATAGTTCCTTTGGGAAATCATCCACCTCAAGCTAATTGGTTCTGTTGATAAAACATCTCTAGAAAAGAGATTATCCATTAAGTTAGGGATCTGGAAAAATATGTAGACAATAATTCACATGCGTCCAAATAGGTAAGAAAATCATTCTGTCACCGAACTCATAAGCAAGTGGTATGGGATCCAGGTTACAGGAAGTTATTGTACCAAATCTGGCTTATGGCTGTTATTTTCTTATTTATTTTAAATTTGTTTGACCGGGAGTGTCCGACTGGACGAGAAATCCATTTTCTATGGAGGCCCGGGAGAAAAGCTCCACAGTTAAAATAAACAGATGATGGTATATACATTAGATTGCTATAGTGAATAAAGCAATATATAGTAATTATTAGCCAGTATAATATATTTATAGATGAAGAATATAAAAGGCCATCAGTAGACAAAGGAATATTATCTGTGAAGTGCATAACAGACAATTTTTGGAATAAATGTTATAACAGAAGAAGAGTTCGTCAATAGTACTGGCTTATGGTTATCTGAGCTTGCTATAATCAAGGTAGTGTGGAGTGAAAAGAAAGTGTGTTGGATGGGGTGATGATATTAGGAGTGGAGTTGCAAGCGGGCACAGCCAGCACAAGTTTTTAGTCAGAGTAATGGGTGAGGGAGTTCCATAATTTGGAAGACAAGAGAACAGTGCTGGGCACCAGCAGAAAGGCTGGCTTTGTGTCTGTGCTTTTATTCTTAAGGCTGATCTTAGTGGTCTGGTAGTGTTAGGTTGAATAGATTCTGGAGGGATGGACATTTAGTGGATGGTTTACTAGTTTGGGTGGCGCGACAGATGTACCACTGAAGGAGTTGAGGAGTTCAAGCCAGTCCAGTTCAGCAAAAGGAGTATTGCAGACCTGTCATTTTCTGTAGTGGATGCCCTTCTGTGGTGAATTCCCCATATTGGTAGAAATTATATTTCGTATATAACGCTACTAGATTTTGTGGGACTTTTATAGTCGTGATATGTGAATGTCAAATTTTAGTTTATTGTCTATTTCCACTAATAGCAATTTGGTGTGTTCAGTTGGGTATATAGTGGTGTTGTCTTTTGCCGTGATGTTAAAGTGAGAGTTGTTTTGAGTATGTTTGGTGGGTTGGAAGATGAGTAGTTTAGTTTTGTTTGGGTTGAGTATTAATCAGGCATTGGATAACCAGGTTTCAACAGAGGAAAAGGCTTTGTGTGTGGCATTTTGCAGTTTTGGTTGGGGCTGGGGTGTGCAGATGATGGTCAGTCATCTGCGTATGGAGTGTGCCATGTTTGGTGGCAGAGGCTAGATTATTGGTGTAAACAGAGAAGAGTAGGGTCCAAGGATGGATCCTTGGGGTACCCCTATGGAGACAGGTAGTTGGGGAGATATGTCATTCTGCCATACAATGGATTGTTGGCGGTCAGACAGGTAACTCTGAAACCAGTTGATGACCGATTGTGAGAAGGATAGGTTATTGAGGACACAGATAAGTTGTTTTGCTGTACTTAACCCTTATCAGACCCATCAGTGAGTACAATGCCCTTCGGCATGTACCTAACCCACTTGCACAGTTGGGATGCCCTCAAAGGTTCCACACCAGAAGAATCCACAGTGTATGAATCACCTTAAGACCCTATCTCTGTATTCAGTCTCATACAGGTTAAAGATATGTGATCTATGCTTGGCATATAAAAAATCCTCAGATTCAGCTCTGATGGATCTCTTGCACATCCACAAAATTAAAAGTTATGTACTCACCATAACTAGGCATCTGTGTTGTCCATTTTCATTGTTTCTCAACCCGTGGGTTTGCATCCAGCTCAGCAGCATACTCCAGCAGCATACTACAGACTTTCATGAAGCTCAGCAGCATACTCCAGCAGCATACTAGATACTTTGGATCCAGCTCAGCAGCATACTCCAGCAGCATACTACAGACTTTGGATCCAACTCAGCAGCATACTCCAGCAGCAACCTACAGATTTTGGATCCAGCTCAGCAGCATACTCCAGCAGCATACTACAGACTTTGGATTTAGCTCAGCAGCATACTCCAGCAGCACACTACAGACTTTGGATCCAGCTCAGCAGCATAGACCAGCAGCATACTACAGACTTTGGATCCCGCTCAGCAGCTTAATCATATCTAACTTATATGCACAAGTAACACGTAATATATATATTTCTGTTTACCATAAAAAGCTATGTAAATTATAATGACGACAATAATCCAAGAGCACATAAATAGCTCACATTCAGTGACACTGATCGGTGTATTTCTGTACCAAGCTGGTACATTCAGTGACACTGATCGGTGTATTTCTGTACCAAGCTGGTACATTCAGTGACACTGATCGGTGTATTTCTGTACCAAGCTGGTACATTCAACATAAGAAGATCACTTCTCCTCTGTCCTCTAAAAAGAACATTTTTCATTGCTAACACAAAGCTGAGTATTCTATCAACACTGTATATTTGTAAGAGCAATATTTAAAATTTGTCCTTATTTTGGGGCCTTTGTCCCCCATTATTTTAGGTTTTGTCCAGATGTCTTGAGCTGAGTGGTTGAGAGGCATGTACAAGCTACTTCACAGTTGTACAGAAGATGCTGAGGAAGTTAACATGAATGTAAAGTGCTGTGCAGGACTTTGTGCTCAATGAAATTGTGTGCCACACAAGGGGTGAGGCAAACTTTGCAGTACCTGGTTGTAGGCAAAGGACAAAGCAGTAAAGTATATGTTGGCAGAGATTAATATATAGGCTTAAGACACGACTCTCAGGCATGCAGGACACATAGCAGAACACAGACCTTAGTTGGTACACAGGAATGCATGGCAAAATTCAGCTGTCCACATAGGTGTGACCCACAGACAATATTAATCAGCTTCTTTCAAAACAGTATTACTATACCCTTTGATTCACCAAATGAATAATGGCTCAAGTGGATGTCCAGAAAGCTAGTGCTCTAGCAGCTTTCATAGTGAGCATTTCTTGTGGCAGAAGTCCAAAATGGAACTGACCGGGAAAAAGAAAGTTACATGCATTTGACAAAAAAACTTGTTACCGAGACGGGATTCGTACACCATAATGAATGGTTATCTTGGGTTAGATATAGCTACTGAGAAGTACATCGTGTGTGGAAAACTGTGTTCTTTGTGCTAGCACCGAAGGTAAAGAAGCAGCAACTAGCGACAGTCCCACTGATGCAAGATGAGAAGGTAACCCTAACGTGTCATGTTAAAGTTATTCTTCAACAAAACTGAAGATAAATGCAAAAGATGAAATCCATGCGTTCTCCCTCCGGTCATAACCAAAGTGCTGAAACCGCCTGCAGCGATTTCCTATCCAGGTCTTGTATATATGTGCATTTCCAGAGATGCGGTACAGGAAAAGAATTATGTAATATGGGACAGAACTATTGCAATGTTACTGTGCATGGCAATGGGCATCCTTTTCTGGAGAACCAAACTCATAGTTTAGCAGACGTTTGGTGGTTATGTAGAGTCAACAAACTCAGATCAAGGCTTACGATTCCTGGAAGGGAACTGTGCACTGTAAAGTTAATTCTGCCATTCTACATTTTCCCAGTTCCAGCAAGCAATTTTGTAAGAGAACCTGAAATAAAGCCGCGGTGGTTGAATAAGAGAAAAAGAGAGGCACCGAAGCAATCCTTCGATAGCGGTGTCTACATCGATAGCATTGGCGTACCAAGAGGCGTGCCTGATGAATACAAAGCAATAAACCAAATAGCGGCTGGTTTTGCATCCATCTTTGTCTGGATTCAATCTAATAAGAATGTGGACTAGATCAACTACATTTACTATAACCAGCAGCATTTTGTGAACTATACCAAAGATGCATTAAAAGGTATTGCTGAACAACTGGAGGCCACTTCGCAGGTGGCATGGCAGAATCAAATTGCATTGGATATGCTCCTGGCCAAAGAAGGAGTTTGCAGGATGTTTGGGACTTTCTGTTGTACATATATTCCGAATAACACTGCCCCTGATGGGAGCATCACTCGAGCTGAAAGGTTTGGAGATGTTATCCGAAGAATTGGCAGAGAACTCTGGGGTAAATAATCCCTTCACAGACTTTCTACAAGCGTGGTTTGGAAAATGGAGTCATCTCATCAGTAGTTTCCTGGTGTCCGTCGGAGTCGCTGTGGCTATCGTGGTGGTATGTGGTTGCTGTTGTATACCCTGTATCAGAGGTCTTCTACAAAGACTGGTTGATACTGCTATTCTGAAGACGATGTACCAGCAGTTGCAACAGACTGGTGAAAGTGAATACATTGAAATGTGACTTTTACAAATGTTTTGAAGTTTAAAAGTTTGTCTTGCAAATGAAGTAATGTATGCAAAGAAAAACTTAGTTTTTACCATATATTGCTGAAATAAAAAAGACAAATAAAAGTGTTTTGAGGGAAATGTTAAGAGAAAAAGTTTTAAAACACATTATTATTATTTGTCTCTTTCTCCCATCTAGCAAAATGAATATGCTATTTGCTGAAGTGTTGGTAAGAAAAGGTCATTGAACCATGTTTATTAAAGATGGGCTTTATCTATGATAGATGTAGTTTGCTTATGAACTTGAATAACACCTGTTTTCTATACTTCTGAATAAGAGTTAATTTACTGAGGCAGACTCTGGAAAATTCCAGCTACCACTGTGGTTTTGAGGTAAACGTTCTACACTAGCTGTGGTTTTGAGGTAAATGAGGTTTTGTGGTTTTGAGCTAAATGAGGAATTAAACCCGCACATAAGGCAGCTGTTTAATCTTAGCCTTACCACAGGATACGTGCCCAAAGAGTGGCGTATGGCAACTGTGGTCCCACTCCACAAAGGCGGTGCCTCTACAGACCCTGGTAATTACCGCCCCATATGCTTAACAAGTCTAGTCTGCAAAGCTATGGAGAGGATCATAATGGAGCTCATAAACAAAGATATAGGGGACTTGCAGACATTGGACCCGACCCAGTTTGGCTTCGTCAAGGGCAGATCGTGCCTTTTGAACTTGGTCGACTTCTTCGAAACAGTCACCAAGGCCATTGATGAGGGAAAGGCAGTCCATACAGCCTACCTTAACCTTGCAAAGCTTTTGACACAATACCCCACTGGGTATTGTAGAAAACTTACCAGCTTAAATGTAAACCTATATGTCACAAGATGGGTTGCAAACTGGCTTAAGGACAGAACCCACAGGGTTAGAGTTGCTGGCGCTATGTCAGACTCCAAGCCAGTCACAAGTGGTGTCCCACAGAATCTCGGTCCTTGGCCCTATTGTTCGGCATCTACTTCTCAGAAGTACAGGCCAACATGGGAGGACTTTGGCTGACAAAGTTTGCTGACGACTGCAAACTGGGCGCCATAGTGGAAAGTGCATCAGACACAGATATCCTTCAGAAGGGACTCACGGAAACAGATAGCTGGTGCCAGAGCCATGGCCAGAAGTTAAACGCCAAAAAATGTATAGTCATACCCTTGGGAAAAACAAGGTAACCCCAAGCTACCATATAGGTGGCAATCCACTAAGCACAGAAGAGGTTATCAGGGACCTGGGCACCCAGGTTGAAAGTGGCCTTTCTTTTGAAACTCACGTTGCTAAAGTGGTTAGAAAGACCTTCTACATTGCCCACCTGATCATGAAGGGATTCACATCCAGATCTAGTGAGGTCATTGTTCCTGTACACTTCACTTATCAGACCAGTGATCGAGTACAATGCCCATTCGGGATGTATCTCACCTGACATCTGCAGCAATTGGAGAGACCCCAAAAGTTCCTCACCAAAAGGATAAAGGGACTCCAAAATCTGTCATATGCTGCCAGATTGAAGAAACTCCAGCTCTATTCAGTCGCATACCGTCTGCTCAGAGGTGACATGTGCCTGACATACAAGGCCATGTCCAGCCCGAATTAATGGACATGCTCCACCTCAAAAAATCCAAATCCACCAAAACCACTAGAACAAGCAACTTAAACCTTAGCACGGATATAAATGGGATGTGCTGGAGGGATAGATTTATCACTCAGAGACTCCCTATGCTGTGGAATAAAATCCCGGTCCATGTGAGGCAGAGCACCTGGCTGGCTCTGTTCAAGAGAAATCTTGACCTGTGGATGGGAGATCGAGGTTTACCCGGGAATCATCTCTGTGTCACTGCTGGACAGAGGCACAACAAACTAATGGGCACAGTATTTTTCATATAAGTGGCGTAAGCCACAAAATTTGGGCTAGGCTTATAAATGCCTTAAGGCAGATAGCTTAGTATAAACCTATGAACCTATGAACCTATGAACATTCTTTTCTGAGGTAAATTGTGATCCTAGATGTTTTTCATAGCCAACTGTCAATTGTTAGAAATGTAACAAAAGCTATTTTGGTTAGTAACAGGAAAGTATAAAAGTTGATGTCAGTAACCAAGCTGATCAGAATGAGATCATCTTGGCCAACATGTTGCTGTAATCTGGTTAGCAGTTAATAAAGGAAATTTTCATCACCTGAGGCAGATGTGACTCGCTTGAATTTTTCTTCTGACAGTTATGGCAATGGCTTTAGAGAACTGTTTGCAACCAAATGCTGTCATAAAATAACTCATAAAAACCTCTCAGTCAGTCATTTGTTAACATTTTCTTTTCTCCTGTTAATCCTAAATTTGCAAGTTATTTTCTGTATATAGCATTTATAATAAAATGCAAGATTAATTCTGAATGCTACTACTTAATATTAGTTTTAATACTCTGATCTACAACTGCTAACTTGTATGAGGAAATATAAATACTGAGAAAGAGTTTGCTTAAATACAACAATACTGTTGAGTGATGTTTTAGATATAAGCAATCAAGAAGTCTGATTATTAATGACAGCTGATTAAAATATGTCTTGTGGGACATTAATTCCAGCATTGTTTATCTGTAAATGTATTTTATCTACTTTCTTCAAGTAATCCTTGGATAGCGAATATGAAAGTTCTAGTTCAAGTTTAGTGTCCATATGTTACACTCCACCTAAAATACTTACTACTAAAAGTAAGACAGGTCCCAATTTCAATTTTTTTAATATAATTCTAAATTCTACAGCTATAAGCCATAAAAGTGCATTATAACCAAACCTCAGTATTATAGTAGCTAAAATCACTTTCTGTGTCACAGTAATATATGGCAACAAATAGGTTTCAAGTACTAATATGCAAACTAGGCAGTGATGTGATTCCTTTTTAAAAGATCTCTCGTCTACACATAACCAGTTTAAAGAGAATGAACTGGAAGTAGCCAATCTTTGTAAAAGAAAATGCTTTCCTTCAATTCTTTCAGTGCTTTTGTTGCATTAACACTTTCTCTCCTGCACTTGCCAAGTAAGATCTTATATATCTGAAATTATCCATGTCATAAATGTGTATCTATACGTTGCTGAAAGCCATGTTTTTTGTTTATTTATTTGCAGGTGTCAAGCCCCAAGTTCTGACACAGTCTGGTTCTGAATATAAACAGCCGGGTCAGTCCCTGAAGCTAACATGTGCAGTTACTGGGTTTGATGTGAATAGTTACTGGATGGTCTGGGTCAGACAGGCTCCAGGGAAAGGGCTTGAGTGGGTCGTTTACTACCACAAAGCATCTGTTACAAATGTCTACAACCCCACTTAAAAGAGTCAAATCTCTTCTTCCAAAGACAGCTCCAGTTTCTATTTACAAATGAATAATTTGCAGACAGATGACACTGCAGTGTATTACTGCGCTCGATTATCACGGTGAAGCAGTTCAACAGGAAACCTGAACAAAACAAGCTGTATTTAGTAGTCAGTAATTTATCTGTGTCTTCCCTTATCTTACCTGTTCCTTCTTTCGGCTTTTCCCGGTTAGGGGTCGCCACAGCAGAACTCCGGTCCGCTAATGATTGGCAGTAGATTTTTTTTTATGGTGCCGAGGTGCCAGCCCGACGCCTAACCTTCAGCGAAGGCATGCCCATTCACACATGTATTTCGAATGCCACTCGACCGCGGGGAGGACATGCAGACTCCACACAGAAGGTGCTCCAGCCGAGAATCGAACCGGAGAACCTCTTGCTGTGAGGCAACAAAGCTACCGCTTCAATATCTTACTTATTTTTATTAAAAATGCTGACTATTGTAGTGTCTAATGGAAATATTAAGCAATAGAATCATGCATGCAATCCAATGCACCCTCTAATAATCTGGTTCATTTATATTTTCTAGTGGTAACTGATCAAACTCATGGTTTGAATTCAGGGGTACTTCATGTAAGTCAAACAATCCCCAACTCAATAAGTAAGTTCTTGTCAAAATGTAAAAGGACTAAAGTTAGTCAAGTTTTAACTTTAGCCCCACATAGAGGAAGCACTGCATACGTCTGCCCAGTACATAGTACATTTATTTATTCACAATTTTCCTAGCTGAGCAAGTTATAGAGTGAAGCAATTGCTAATCCCTTTACAAAGAAACCCAGTGCAGATTATCCAGATTCTATAAATGCATCATAAGTGAGAAAAATATAAACATCTGTGGCAATTTCAGAGCAACAACAAAAACAAAATATATCAAGCCAACAAAAGTGAAATGAATGTACAACTGTGGGAGCAGGTAAATAATTACAGTTTCTAGCTATCTGCATGTACCATTCTTGTTTGGGATTTGAACCACAGGAAACTAGGTCTGTACAATTTAACCCAAGGGAGCAGGTAGCTCCGAGGAGAGTGGTAGAAACCTGCAGTGAGACAATAGTTTCCAAGGAAAACAGAGGCAAGAGTCATTCACAAGAGCATGGGGAAAAGACAGTAGGAATAATGTAGGAGTGGGAAGCTGAAGGGAAGATTCCAGGAAGGAGAGCTGGGAGCCCTGCATAACCAGAGTATGTATGGGAGAGAAGAGATGGAGGTGTGACAGGCAGAGAGTAAAAGGAAGGAGGAAGGGAGAGACAAGGAACAGGGCAGTCTGGGGGAATAGTTTGGGGTAGGATAGGGTAAACCTACAAGGAACAGGGCAGTCAGGGGGAATATTATGGGGTAGAATAGGGTAAACCTACAAGGAACAGGGCAGTCAGGGGGAATATTTTGGGGTAGGATAGGGTAAACCTACAAGGAACAGGGCAGTCGGGGGGAATATTTTGGGGTGGGATAGGGTAAACCTACAAGGAACAGGGCAGTCAGGGGGAATATTTTGGGGTAGAATAGGGTAAACCTACAAGGAACAGGGCAGTCAGGGGGAATATTTTGGGGTAGGATAGGGTAAACCTACAAGGAACAGGGCAGTCAGGGGGAATATTTTGGGGTGGGATAGGGTAAACCTACAAGGAACAGGGCAGTCAGGGGGAATATTTTGGGGTAGAATAGGATAAACCTATGGGCTACGGGAGTGGGTACAGCAGCTACTTAATTGGACTTAATACCTGCTCATCCAGAAGCCACTCAATAGCTATAGAAGAGAAGTGTAATGAAATGCGACATATCCTTCCGATAAATAGCCAGAGAACAGAACTGTCATGTAATGCTTTATCCCATGTCAATAAATAGCCAGAGAACAGAACTGTCATGGTATGTTATATCCCATGTCAATAAATAGCCAGAGAACAGAACTGCCATGTAATGCTTTATCCCATGTCAATAAATAGCCAGAGAACAGAACTGCCATGTAATGCTTTATCCCATGTCAATAAATAGCCAGAGAACAGAACTGTCATGGTATGTTATATTCCATGTCAATAAACAGCTAGTGAACAGACATGTACTGGGAACTGTGACCCATCCCAGTTTGGATTTGTTAAGGGAAGATCTTGCCTACTCAACCCGACAGACTTCTTCAAAAGGGTCACCAAAGCTATGGATGAAGGGAAAATGATGCATACCGTCCACCTTTACTTGGCTTCAGCGTTTGATACGATACCCCATTCAGGTATTATTGACAAACTCTCAGAAACAGCCATAAATCCCTACACAACTCACGGGATAGCTGGCTAGCTCACTGATAGGACCCAAGAAGTCAGGATCAGTGAGAACACCTCCACCAAAAACATGGCCATCAGTGGAGTACCCCAGGGCTCTGAGACAGGCCTGCTCCTGTTTGGCATCTACTTCTCAAACGTGAGGGCTAATGTCAAAGGCCTATGACTCACCAAGTTCACTGATGGCTGCAAACTGGGATCTTTCATAGAATCCCCAGTGACACCAGCATCCTATCTAACACAAATAAATGACTGGTGAAAAACCACAGATTAAAACTCAGCAAGAAAAAAAAGTGATATAGTTCCCTTTGGGAAATCATCCACCCAAGCTAATTATTCTGTTGATAAAACATCCTTAAGAGATTATCCATTAGTTAGGGATCTGGAAAAATATGTAGACAATAATCTGGCTACGTGCCCAAATAGTAAGAAAATCATTCTGTCACCGAACTCATAAGCAAGGGTATGGGATCCAGGTTACAGGAAGTTATTGTACCAATCTACTTATTGTTATTTTTATTTATTTAAATTTGTTGACCGGGAGTGTCCGACTGGACGTAGGTCCATTTTCAGTGGAGGCC
The DNA here is from genome assembly GCF_019279795.1 of Protopterus annectens. NCBI lineage: Eukaryota > Metazoa > Chordata > Ceratodontiformes > Protopteridae > Protopterus > Protopterus annectens. The sequence goes on along the minus strand of NC_056732.1, from coordinate 1,884,069,795 downwards.
CGGGGAGAAAAGCTCCACAGTTAAAATAAACAGACAGTATATACATTAGATTACATAGTGAATAACAATTTACATAGCAATTACAACAGCAGCAACATATTTACAGATGAAGAACATAGTACATCAGTAGACAAGCAGAATATTTATCTGTGAAGTGCATAACAGACACTAACAAATGTTACAAGAAGAAGAAGTTCCTGCTGTATAATAAGTACTGGCTTATGAGCATCTGAGCTTGCTATAATCAAGGTAGTAAGTGGAGTGGAAAGAAAGGTAGTGGTTGGATGGGGTGGATGATATTAGAGTGGGAGTTGCAAGGGCATAGCCAGCATGTTTTTAGTTGCGCTTTTAGTAGGAGGTAATTGTGGGTGGGAGTGAGTTCCATAATTTGGCTATGACACAAGAGAATAGTGCTGTACCAGCAGAGTTATTGGCTTTAGTGTTCTGCAAGTGATTTTTGCTGCTGGATCTTAGTGGTCTGGTGGTGTGTTAGGGTTGGAATAGATTCTGGAGGGATGGGACATTTAGTGGATGGTTTACTAGTTTGTGGGTGAGTGACAGTTGATACCACTGAAGGAGTTGAGGGAGTTCAAGCCAGTCCAGTTCAGCAAGTGAGAGACAGTGGTGACTACGGTAGGATGCCCCTGTGGTGAATTTGGCGATTGGTGAGAAATTGCTTATTTCTGTATAACGCTACTAGATTTTTGTGGACTTTTTTTATAGTCATGGATATGTGAATGTCAAATTTTAGTTTATTGTCTATTTCCACTAATAGCAATTTGGTGTGTTCAGTTGGGTATATAGTGGTGTTGTCTTTTGCCGTGATGTTAAAGTGAGAGTTGTTTTGAGTATGTTTGGTGGGTTGGAAGATGAGTAGTTTAGTTTTGTTTGGGTTGAGTATTAATCAGGCATTGGATAACCAGGTTTCAACAGAGGAAAAGGCTTTGTGTGTGACTTTTTGCAGTTTTGGTAGGGACTGGGCTGAGCAGATGATGGTCGAGTCATCTGCGTATTGTATGAGTGTGCCATGTTTGGTGGCAGAGGCTAGATTATTGGTGTAAACAGAGAAGAGTAGGGGTCCAAGGATGGATCCTTGGGGAACCCCTATGGAGACAGGTAGTTGGGGAGATATGTCATTCTGCCATACAATGGATTGTTGGCGGTCAGACAGGTAACTCTGAAACCAGTTGATGACCGATTGTGAGAAGGATAGGTTATTGAGGACACAGATAAGTTGTTTTGCTGTACTTAACCCTTATCAGACCCATCAGTGAGTACAATGCCCCCTTCGGCATGTACCTAACCCACTTGCACAGTTGGGATGCCCTCAAAGGTTCCACACCAGAAGAATCCACAGTGTATGAATCACCTTAAGACCCTATCTCTGTATTCAGTCTCATACAGGTTAAAGATATGTGATCTATGCTTGGCATATAAAACATCCTCAGATTCAGCTCTGATGGATCTCTTGCACATCCACAAAATTAAAAGTTATGTACTCACCATAACTAGGCATCTGTGTTGTCCATTTTCATTGTTTCTCAACCCGTGGGTTTGCATCCAGCTCAGCAGCATACTCCAGCAGCATACTACAGACTTTCATGAAGCTCAGCAGCATACTCCAGCAGCATACTAGATACTTTGGATCCAGCTCAGCAGCATACTCCAGCAGCATACTACAGACTTTGGATCCAACTCAGCAGCATACTCCAGCAGCAACCTACAGATTTTGGATCCAGCTCAGCAGCATACTCCAGCAGCATACTACAGACTTTGGATTTAGCTCAGCAGCATACTCCAGCAGCACACTACAGACTTTGGATCCAGCTCAGCAGCATAGACCAGCAGCATACTACAGACTTTGGATCCCGCTCAGCAGCTTAATCAGATCTAACTTAAATGCACAAGTAACACGTAATATATATATTTCTGTTTACCGTAAAAAGCTATGTAAATTATAATGACGGCAATAATCCAAGAGCACATAAATAGCTCACATTCAGTGACATTGATTGGTGTATTTCTGTACTAAGCTGGTACATTCAGTGACATTGATCGGTGTATTTCTGTACCAAGCTGGTACATTCAGTGACACTGATTGGTGTATTTCTGTACCAAGCTGGTACATTCAACATAAGAAGACCACTTCTCCTGTCCTCTAAAAAGAACATTTTTCATTGCTAACACAAAGCTGAGTATTCTATCAACACTGTACATTTGTAAGAGCAATATTTAAAATGTGTCCTTATTTTGGGGCCTTTGTCCCCCATTATTTTAGGTTTTGTCCAGATGTCTTGAGCTGAGTGGTTGAGAGGCATGTACAAGCTACTTTACAGTTGTACAGAAGATGCTGAGGACGTTAACATGAATGTAAAGTGCTGGGCAGGACTTTGTGCTCAATGAAATTGTGTGCCACACAAGGGGTGAGGCAAACTTTGCAGTACCTGGTTGTAGGCAAAGGGCAAAGCAGTAAAGTATATGTTGGCAGAGATTAATATATAGGCTTAAGACACGACTCTCAGGCATGCAGGACACATAGCAGAACACAGACCTTAGTTGGTACACAGGAATGCATGGCAAAATTCAGCTGTCCACAGAGGTGTGACCCACAGACAATATTAATCAGCTTCTCTTTGCAAAACAGTATTACTCATACCCTTTGATTCACCAAATGTATAATGGCTCAAGTGGGATGTCCAGAAAGCTAGTGCTCTAGCAGCTTTCATAGTGAGCATTTCTTGTGGCAGAAGTCCAAAATGCAATTGAAAGATAAAAGACAGTGCGACAAGCTCCTAAAAATGCAAGGTGAGATATTATGTAAAGCTACATTTGTGTACAATGAAGAAGGGAATAACACAATAATGTTGTGAATAATCTTATGAGGAGAAGAAGGAATCATACAGCAGGGAGGGAAATATACTCGATACGTTGTTCTTTAATATGACCTGTGACCATTTCAGTAAGTTCAGATTTAAATTTGGTCATTATGTGTTTCATATATATTGTCATTTCTTCTGCAGACTTGATTATATTGTATTCTTGAATGCAATATAAGTCATTCAGTGTCTTCTTTGAGAAACAGAATTCTGTGAGCGCAGCCCTTTGAACATGCTTAAATAGAGATCATTATTTCAGGTGGGATACAATCTCAAACCCCCACTACATTCCCTTACCAAATTTAGCCAACACCAAGGTTGTACAATCTGAAGTTAAGACAATAGCAATATATTCTGAAACCATTTGAAATGTCTGGATACTGAATGTTGAGTCCTGGAATTTGGAAACTGAATGGCCAAAATTCTGGACTTGCATGTACTAAAGCTGTGATTCCAGTTTCCTGGAATATTCCGTTTACTTTCCTATTCTGCAATATATTGTGATCTTGGAGTTGGTATATATAGGTTCAGGGAGGTATGGAGAGCTTCTTGTCAACACTGAGGATGCAGGCAAGCCATACCTCTCAACTGTCCAGATCACTGAGGACTGAAGTTACTAAATAAGGACACACATTTGAGTTTCAGACTTTGTATTCTTCAAACATTGCTTGGTAACACAAAGCCTGGTATTCCATCAACTTTCTAAGTTTATAAGAGCATTATTAATCATCTATCCGTATCTGTGGGCCTTTGTCCCCCATTATTTTATGTTAACTCAAGACTTCTTGAGCTGAGTAGGTGAGATGCATGAGGGGAGCTTGCACCCCAGTAAAAAGAAAGTTTGAAAGGGAAGAGTCATTTTTGATATTCACTTCTGTCCCATATTTTTGGTCTTGTTATTTCAATGTTTCCCAGCACTGGACATGAGAACCTGTACATTCATGTTGTTTGACTGAATGTGCTCATAAAGATTATGGTTTACTGAAAAATGACATGATGAAATAAATAAATATTATAGCAATAACCCACGCCTGGGTGTGGGTAATGCTGGATTTACCCACGGTTGGCGTGGTTTGGTCCCGAGGGACCAACCAAAGCCATCCGTGGGTAAATACAGCATTACCCACACCCAGAAGTGGGTTATTGCTATTATACCATGACATTATTTAAGAAAAGAAACTATTACTTTTCTTAAATAATGGCATAGTATAATGCCTGTTTGCTGCCCTTCCGCAGATGTCTGGCATCCATGCAGTTCTGATGTACCGCGTGCCGCGCAGTACATCAGAGTGAGCAAAAGCAACAGAGAAAGCAAGATCTCCGTTACTTTTTTAGTGTTTCGCTATGTTAAATGGGTTTAACATAGTGAGACAGCTTTAAAATAAGCAACGGAGATGTCCGTTGCTTATTTTAAAACTGTCTTGCTATGTTAAACTCATTTAACATAGCGAAACACTAAAAAAAGCAACGGAGATCTTGCTTTCTCCGTTTTTAAACCTGTCTCACTATGTTAAATGGGTTTAGCATAGCGAGACAGCTTTAAAATAAGCAACGGAGATTTCCGTTGCTTTACAAAGCTGTCTCGCTATGTTAAACCCATTTAACATAGCGAGAGTGTTTAAAATCGAGTTATACTAATGGAAAAAAGTCCGGGCGACCGGACCTTTTTCCATTAGTATAACTCGATTTACAACGGGCATGCTGGCCAATCAGCGTGCACATTTTGGAATAATAATGGGGGGTCATGGTATAATAATGTTTTAACCACCATGTTCATTCCATATGCATATGTTATTTTTGTTGTTTACTTTTAAGGTCGTCATAAATGCCAGTCTTTATGTTTTGTACAGTGAACATGCTCGGATGTAGAATAGCCTTATGGAGATATAGTTTGTAAATATGTAACACAAGTTTGGACTAATCTGTGTGTCTTTTCTCCCACAGGTCTAATGAGAAGAAGAAAATAACTACACACAAGAAAAAAAAGAAATTAACAGCTGCTGTTTCTGATTTCTCACATCAGTAATATTTGCAATAAAAGTGGGCATGAATCAGTTCAGTGTTTGGCTGTATCTTTCCATTTTATTTTTACATGAGTTAGTGTTATTTATAGTTGTGATTCTATTTTTTGTACTATAAAACATTTAAAATGATTGTTTCAGTTATATTGTAACAGGGGCCATACTTCAGTAAATTACCCAGCAGTTAGGAAGAGAAGAGGACTAGCTCTTTAAGGTGGTCCTTACATGACATTAAAGTAATCCACTCTGGTTAAATAATGGATCATTAAACTATTGTCCCATCTACAAAAATGTAAATGGCTCCATGTCAAAGATGCAAAGTCATACTTTGATTGGGGATTCTTTATATATTTTTTCTTATTTAATTCTTATATTCTGTCTTTTTTAATTTCAGAAACATTGTGATTCACTTAAAATCAGGCCCCAGTTTGATGCAGGTTCTGTTACTTCTATTGCTGATATTGTTTGATGAGTAGCATATCACACCTGATAGGGTCACTATGATGTCAATCAGCTCCCTAGCATAGACTGATAAAGACCTGACTGTGATACAATGGTCCAAGATTGAGTGGTGTCCAGTGGTGTCTCTAGGTTCCATTTCTTGTTGGGTACAACAGGGGTACAGTAGCTAACTGGTGGGGCATGTGGAACATGTGAAAAGGGAAAAAACACTATATAAAGTATAGAAATCATGATACATAATAACAATTTATTAACAATCCAGTTTTAAAAATAAAAGGCCATTTCCATACTAACATAGAATCCAAATTCTGAAAGAAGGGTGTAAATGGTGAGATGACAAGTCAACAAGCAAAAGAGAGTAGTATTGCTGGAATTGAATTCATCCTCAAGTCTTGGTAAGTACCTTCTCAAAGTGGACCCTGTTTTTCGCAAAATCTCACAAAGATGACACTGATATATAGAATGTATTTTATATAGCATATATATTGGACAGAAAAAGGTTAAAAATAAAAAAGATAGCTGGGTGTGCAAGAACCAGGATAAACATTGCCCAATCTTACAAGTCTCACTGGTGCCAGGACTGGAAAAAATGACAGTGTAGAATCCTCAAGACACGCAAACTTTCCTACAATTGGGCTATGCCAGCACCAGGAGAGGATGGCCCCCCTGTTGTGGAAGGAAGTTGTACTCCGCAAAAATCACAAAAACTGATAGTCCAAAAAAAGATCTGTAAAGATGTTATAATGGACTATTGAGGTTAAGAAAGAAATATGTATTCTTACTATTATGCAAGAAGCACAGAATTTCCAGACAAAAGATATACAAAAAAGATTAAGAGAGAAATTAGAGGAAAGTAAAATACTTCCACAAGAAAAAAAACTCTCAGAAGCTTCAAATAAAATTTGTATCCATTAACACAACAGATTTATGAAACACATTATATAGACTAAGAAACCTTGGCCATTCAAAAAAAAAGAATTTGTCTGAGGAAGTGTGAAAATATAAATATCAAAATCTAGAGACTTGTGAAAGGTATAAAAAAGAAATATGGAAATGGGAAAGAAAGAGAGATCTTATATGGTGCAATATTTATTCAAATGAGTATTTATGCAGACGAGAAAGCTAAAGTAATCAATACAAAAAATGGGGCCACAAAGATATATGAAGAGAAATACATGCAAAGGCATTCAGATATGGAAAATTTCACAATACAAAAAATAACTCACAAAGAGAGAATGTAGAACAGAAGATTAGTAAAATGGAACTTAAAAAATAAAACTGAAGTTATGGAATACCTGTGAAGTGAAGAATTTAGTGTAGAAAGTCTAACACAAGTTATGTCACAGCGTGATGGAACAACAAGTCACAACGTAAGGGAAACAGTAGGAGCAGGAGAATCTGAAGAAGAAATATGGACATGAGAAAGAAAAGTAGACTTAATATGGTGCAATCTGAATGCCTTTGCATGTATTTCTCTTCATATATCTTTGTGGCCCCATTTCTTGTATTGATTACTTTGGCTTTCTCATTTTCATAAATGGTTGGGAGGGTGGCCTAATGGTTAAGGTGTTTGCCTTACAAACACAAGGTGCAGGGTTTGAGTCTCACAAGGGATAATTGGCTAGGCTTAAAATGGCTTGCAAGGGCAGTTAGCTTAGTACTAACCTATGATGTTCAGATAGTTTTTAATGGTACCACAATAACATCTCAGCATGATAGAGCAATGGATCCCCAAATTAAGGAAGAAAACAGTGGAGCAGGAAACATTTGATTAGTTGCCATATGAAGATACTTTGGAGCTTTCCATAGGAAACCAGTACAAATGTTCAGTTGGAGTTGCCAAGCAAGAGAAAGAACAGGAAACCGTGGCAACTGTGATGCAGTCAATGTTGTGGAGTAATAGGCCTGTCAGTTCCCATGTTAAAAAGCAATGGATGACACAGGATGAAACTGAAGGGAATGTGGCTCAGGAAGATGCTCTGGAACTTTCTATGGAATGTCTCCAGGAAATGGAGACTCAACAGACCTCTCAAACAATCGGGGACAAATTTCAACTGAATCAGGGACAAGTCAAGAAAAACTCAGGGACAATCAGGGACACTTTTAAAATATTAATGCTATTAACTTGAAACACTGACAGAATCAGAGCATATGAATTAATACACATTTTCTGAAGTAAAAGAAGTTTATAACTCTTAATTATTGTCATTATTTATTAAGTGCAATTCACCACCTTTCCTCCAAAAGTCACTAGTTTTAGGAGGGATTAAGAGGGACAGAGTTAAAATTTGAGTCAAAATCAGGGACTTCCGTGAAAATCAGGGACAGTTGAGAGGTATGAGACTCAAGCGTGCCCACTCAGGTTAGAAGAAAATGATCTAAGAGAAGAGTTGCCTCATTTAACGTCATTTAATAGAAATGGACAGACATATTAAGATCAATGAAAGAAATAGATTACAGAATGTCAATAAAACCCAAAAAGTGAGATGCTTGATAAAACAAATGCACACAGTAATTAGGACTGTTCATAGAGATTCATGTGATATAACAGAAGTAAATAGGATCTATTACTGTGCAGCTAAATTAATAACAGATACTGTCTTACCACAAAAACACAGGGTAGTAACAGAAAGGAAGGGAGAAGATGAATGCCATCATGGACGTATCGAATACAGAAAAGTATAAAACAATTAAGGCACTGTTAGAGGAGGATAGACGAGGGAACTGATAAACAAAAATACTCAGAAATATGTGATAATAGCAATGCACAGTGTCAGAACAGATCAGGATCTATCATGCACCATCACAAATAAATTAAAATATCAGAACACACATAATTATAAAGGAACAGTACAAAATAAGCAATTTATTAATGACCCCCAAAAGTTTTATTTATAATTGGGAAATAAGGTGAAAGGATTTGACCACCAAAAAAGAAGAAAGAGATACATTTTGGAGAAATATCTATGAAGATCCAGTGGAACATACCTAAGATGCTAACTAGACAGAAGAAGTAAAAGAAAGAATAAGTTCAAATGTACAGGATATGAAATGGGATGAAGTAATGGCCAGAGAGATTGAAACAAAGTTAAGAAAAACTCCTAACTGGAAAACCACAGGCCCAGATGCAGGGTCTAACCTCTGGCTAATAGTATTAACATTTCTACATGAAGATTTAGCCATGAGAAACAACTATTTATATGCTCACCCCAAACAGACACCAGCCTGGTTAACAACAGGAAAAACAACACTTCTACTTAAGAGTGACCCTGAAAGCTACCCTAAAAATTATAGACCAGATTGAACTCTACAGTTCCCTACAAAACGGTGTCTACAGGACTGCAATCAGTTGTTTTCAACATTTAAACAGACTGAACTCTACAGTTACCTACAAAACGGTGTCTACAGGACTGCAATCAGTTGTTTTCAACATTTAAACAGACTGAACTCTACAGTTCCCTACAAAACGGTGTCTACAGGACTGCAATCAGTTGTTTTCAACATTTAAACAGAGTAGGTTACACAAAAAGCATTTGTTAAGCTTTCACTTACAGTGCTTTGTAATTAAACAGGTCACCATATTGGTCAGCCATAGGGCTCTTTGTTTCTACTTGAGTGGTTGCCTCCTTCCCCTGTAACTGCAGTAAATTGACTCTTACATTAGAGCTGTAATACTTACCTTATAGCTTTAGGACACCTTAGGAAACCTTGTAAATTGCAATAGCCCTGCTACGTTCGCCCTTGCTACGCTCGGTCTCTCTTTGCTCCCCTCTCTGCCCCCAATTGCCTCCCGCCCCCAGTACCTCTAAATTTATAGTACTATAGCCACTCCCCCACTTTCTAGATCCTATCTGCTTTCATCTGGGATAATTCCACCCACCCCTATTCTACTACCTACATTTAATAGCACCTATTAGCTTTCATCTGGCATTCTCCCATCCCCCTTCCAGTACCTTTACCTCACCACTCTATCTTCTGGTGTTGCATCACCAGGTAAAACAGTTCCTTCACTCACTAGCTGAATCACATATAATGATATACTCCTCTTTACTACCCCTCTTGTTCACACCCCTCTTGTTCACACCATACCTCCTTACCTTGTATGAAAACCAGTTTCTTATGGGATTTCAGGTCCCAAAAGGCCATACTATCACCCCAGCTGTAAATCCTTCCACCTTCAACCATACTTACAGTACCAGATCCTATCCAACATCTTGTTCAGTCTATCAACATCTCAACCCCAGGCACATTAGCTCTAGATCCAAACACTACCACAAACTAATAAACAAATTCCTGAAGTTCATCACCAAGTATAGACTCAACCTAATACTTGGTGGTGATATTCACCCCAACCCTGGCCCACTCACTTCAGATACACATACCCCCTCTACTTGTAACCTAAGCTACAAACCTACAATTTATAGGCCAACTAACTCTCTCCTAGTCTGTCATCTCAATATTAGAAGCATTAATAACAAGGTACATGAATTGCATGCACTTCTGGATGTCCACTCTCCTGAAATTCTCTGTTTATCTGAAACCTGGTTAAAACCTAACACTAAAGACAATGAAGTGTTACCACCTGGGTACAACATACACAGGCTGGATCGTGCTTCGAGGAAGGGGGGTGGGGTAGCTGTACTCTATAAATCCAAGTTGAATGTCACCATAGATGTAATACAACCTCCTCAGATTAATAACTCTGAGATTCTTGCCACCAAATTGCAACTTAATAAAAATAAATGCATTAATATCATCTGTATGTACATTCACCCAGGTAACAATATATCTACATTTGAAGATATCCTGCACTGGTTATCATGTTACTACCCCCAAGAAACCCTATTACTTGGAGACTTTAACATAGACTGGGGAACCTGTTCCTTAGAATCCCCAACCACCCATATTAACCTGCATGCATTTACACAAATCATATCCACCCCTACCAGGAAAGGTAAACTCAACCAAAAAGAAAGTATACTTGACTGGGTACTCATAAACAGTCACCCCCAACTGTACACCTCTGGTACCCTCCTTAATGGCCTAAGCGACCACCTTCTCACATATGTAATTAAGCACAAAACCATTTATTCCCAACAACCCTTACTCAGAAAGGTTAGAAACAATAAAAACTTTGACCCTGCCAAATTCCAACAAGAACTAAACTCATGTAATTGGTCTATTCTAAAACACCTACCCTTAGAGGAAGCAGTAGCATACTTTAACAACAAATTCCTTGAGATCCTTGATTTGCATGCACCTGTTCGTTCAAAGAGAACCAAGGCAAAAAATGCACCATGGCTTTCTATAGAGTCTAAACTCAAAATTACCCTTAGAAACAAAGCATGGGCTTTATGGCGTTCTTCTAAAGACCCTCAAGATCACATTAAATACAGGCAATCCAGGAACGAAACCAAAAAAATCAATTTTACAAGACAAAAAACAATACTACTGTAATTTACAGACAGTAAATCAAAATAACCCTCAGAAGTTTTGGGCAGGTTTAAATAATCTACTACATCCTGGACAAACTCAACCCCAATCCCTGCTGCTACTATTGATAAACCCCCTGAAGATGTTTCTGATAGTTTTAACCAATTCTTTACTGAGACAATTCAAGCCCTAGCTAGCCAACTACCTCCTAGCTCCCCTGGTCCTGAAAGTAGCACCCCTAGAAACCTACTTGCAGCTTCCAACCAGTCGCCACTTCACTTATCCGTACCTTGATCAAAAAATTAAAACCCACTACACTTTCTGCTGATCAACTCCCTGCCGAGTACCTACAAAAATCAGCTGATGCTATTGTTTACCCTGTCTCAATACTAATCAATCGAACCATAGTAGAAGCTAAAATTCCCACCATCTGGAAAATATCCTATGTAATCCCACTTCACAAAGGAGGCAGCTCTACTGAATTCTCCAATTATAGACCAATAGCTATACTCTCTCCACTTGCAAAGATTACGGAAAAATGTATTCATAGACAATTCATGCACCACCTAATCCAAAATCACCTTATGGCAGACACTAAGCATGGCTTCCGTCCTCATCACAGCACTACTTCAGCCCTCCTAGCCTTTACTAACACCATAAACCATAATCGCAACAATAATTATATATCCTCAGCCCTCTTTTTGGATCTTTCCAAGGCATTCGATATGGTTGATCACCAACTTTTAATCCACACCCTGCAAACATTCTGTCTAGATACTGGAGCCCTCCAATGGTTTCAATCCTACCTGAATGGTCGACAGCAGGCTGTCCTCTGGCAGAACAAACTCTCTAACCTTCTACCTAACACCCTCGGAGTACCACAAGGCTCTATACTAGGGCCCTTGCTGTTCTCCATCTTCATTAACGACCTTTATACTGTCATCCCAAAAGTCAGCTGTATCCAATATGCTGATGACTCTACTCTGATTTGCTCAGCCACATCTCCAGTAGAGTTATGGTCAGCTACCCAGACCACCTTTAATACAATAGAAAACTGGCTTTCTGAACATCGTCTGATCCTAAATCCCAAAAAAACTAAAATGCTGTTATTTTCACCAACACGTAGGTCTACCGCTTTCACCTTTACCAAAAAATCAAATGATGGCACAATAATCTCTCCTGACCCATCTACAAAACTATTAGGTGTCATCATAGACAATAATCTCAAATTTGATCTACATGTTAACCAAACTATCAAAACTATCAATAAAAAACCAGGGTCACTTTACAGAATAAAAGCCTTCCTAACCCCTCCAGCTAAAATTGCCATAGCTCGCTCTCACCTTCTTTCAACCCTTCTGTATGCATGCCCTCTACTCTCGAATTTGAACAAGACTGTCCTTAACAAACTCTCAATTTGCTACAACCACATTGCCAGGTTCGCCACTGGGCTGCCTTTTAGGACACATCATTGCATCAATCTAAATCAGCTTGGGTGGCTTGAACTACCCAGCCTAATCCAGTATAACCAACTGATTATGGCCTATAAAATCCTCTATAATCCGGACAATACTCCTGCACTTAAAAATATTATCACCACCTATAACAATCCTAGACCGCTTCGATCCTCTAACAAACTACTAATTCAGACTACCAAAATTAATAACACAGCCGGTGATTCTCTCTTTGCAAACTCTGTAAGTAGATCCTGGAACTCTCTTCCAGCTGATATTACCTTACTTTCCACCTTAGGTCAATTTAAAACTAGACTCAAACAACATTTGTCACTTAACTGGCTATGTCAATGTATCAAGCCTGGCTAACTCGAATGTGTAAAAATCTGTTAACCAGTTTACTGTGTAATTTAATTTAATCCTGACTTGTGCTCAGGACTAACTGTAACCTGTGGAACTTGTTTAACTTGCTTACTTATGTAATCTCTGTAAATAGTCTGTTTGTAATATGTAATGCTGGTATTATGTAATGCTGTAACTGCTTACCCTTGGAGCTTTTCTCCCCGGGCCTCCGCTGAAAATGGACATGCATCCAGTCGGACTATCTGGTCAACAAATGTAAAATAAAATAAAAATAAATAAAATAACTTGCCTTCCAATGACATATAAACTGTACACTGGAATTGATGTCAACAGAGTTTATAATCATTTAGAAGAAAACCCGATCCTGACAATAGAACAAAAGGGTAATCAAAGAAAGGAACAAAAGATTATTTGTTGTTAAATAAAATAATAACAGAAAACTGTATAAAGAGGAAAAAAATTAAACATGGCATGGATAGACTACATAAAAGCATTTGACAGTATCCCACATTCATGTATAAAAGAGGGTTTAAAATATATAAGATACACCCTGCACTGATTGATTACATTGCAGCAACCATGAAACAGGGGAAAAACACTGCAGTTAAGCCATGATAAATGACAAATTATTATTTCAGAGATAAAAAGTCAAAGGGGGATATTCCAGGGTGACTTCCTGTCACCGCTGCTATTCTGTCTTGCCCTTAATGCATTAAGCTGTCAATTTAACAGATTAGGTCATGGCTATAATCTGGTTCCCAGAAAACAACAAAGTATAAAAACTTATCATCTTCTATTGGTATATGATTTATAACTGCATAGTTCATCAGATGAGGAACTGGAAGTACAACTGCAAGTGGTCAAAACTTTTTCAGATGATATAAGACTGTCATTTGGTCTTGATAAACGTGCAAAAGCAACCGTTAAAAACAGGTAACCTGCAGCACCAAAAAAACATCACTTTGTGACAGGAATGTTATATAAAAGAAATTGAGCAAGAGGAGTGTATAAACTTTTGGAAACTGATGAAGGATCAACAATAAAACATGAACAAATGCCAATAAATCATAGTAAAGAATATTTTAGCAGACTCAAATTAATTCTGAAAACAGAGTTGCCATCTAGGGACAAAGTCCAGTCAAAGCAATAAATGAATTTGCTCTTCCTTTCCTACCTTAACATTTTGGAGTGATTGACTGACCCCAGAATGTGTTGGATAGGTTGGACAGGAAAACAAGAAGGATGCTTTGTGCTTATAAAATGATTTATAAAAAAATCAGTGTATACCAAGAGTATATATTCCTCATTCTGAAGGAGGGATGGGCTTCCTTGAAATTGATTACAATCATGGGACTGCATACATATCTGTTGACCTCATAAGACCCAAACATAGTGAAAGTTTTGAACATGAGGAGAATAAGTCTAAGATGACCTCCCTGTTTAGTTTAACAGATGCATATCAGTGTCAAGCAGGAATGGAGCTCAAACCAGAAGTAGGAAAAAAATCAGACAGGAACTGAGTGTGAATATAAGGTGAAGGATCAGACGAGATCAAGAAATGTGGAAATGCATAAATATATTTGCAAGTATACAAAACTCTTGGACCAACCTCATGTTGATTTAGGTTTGAATGCAGGAATGGTTAAGTTAAAGGATAATATTGGCAGCCCAAGACAGTGGACTACATACAGTTTGGTTTACAAAGACTATTGAGCATGTGGGAAAGCAGACAACTGGAGGTTTTGTAAAACAGAACTGGAAACAGTCACAGATCTTGTTCCTGGTTGTGATATATTAATGGCAGAAGGATTGTGTGCTGAAAGCCATAATAATGTGACAAGACTGTTGCACTGGGGATTGTGCAAACATAATATTGAAGTAGCTGAAAACACTGGACACATAAGCCACAAAGCATTATAGAAAATGAACAAGTTTATATCACACGGCATCGCCCGTTACCAACAGTTCAAAAAATAGATGTGAAAAAACAGATATAGTAGCTCATGAAAAGAAGATAAAAGTAGCATTGATCATT
>NC_056732.1:1883998568-1884051068 GCF_019279795.1 Protopterus annectens | reverse complement strand
TATCTCACAAATAAAGGAAGGATGTACAATGGTCTATACACCTCCACACAAGCACTTCCTTTCATTTACCCTTTCATATAATAGTAAAACTTCAACTGGTAGTTTACCATCCCTAAACTCCCCAAAATATATTTCTTAAATAAGTATTTATTACTCAAATTCACCATTTTCTGGAGACTTTTCAAATACTTGTTTTCTAGTTGATCTCATCCTGGTTTCTAACAGCCAACTAATCCAAACCTAATGAAATTATTTATACATCCTAAACCTTCTTAAAGTCATATTTGCTAATCTTCTTCACCTTGATTAACCTTCCAATATATTAATCCATATAAGGTCCAAACATTTTTAGTTTTTATTAGGTTTATTAGGTCATCCAATAGCAAATTATAACAAATCAGAATAGGATAACACACATAGACCTTCATCCTTCACTTATTTATGTAATATACATTTTAATGGGTTTTAGTCTATTTCTCTTATACCAGATGAAAAATACCTGTCAAATTAACTTCCAATTTCTCCTGGTGCAACCAAATTTTAGTCAAATAACTAGCTAAAAAACTTTGTGGCATAACTCATTGGAAAGGATTTCTACTTTTGAATCTATATAACTATAGGCAGGATTCATGAAGGCTTGCACGGAGTGTAAGAGACGTGCAACACTCCATGCAAGCCTCGCGATCCAGGAACAGCCCTAAACTCTGTGTAAGAGACCAGCTAAAATGTCTCTTACACGAACTGGGCGTGGACATGCTAAATACCTCACTTGCAGCCGAAAGGTATGCAAATGAGGTATATTAGCGATCCACAAAGCAGAAACCAGTCCATGTAAGAGACGTTTTAGCTGCAGAAATGTACTCAGTTGACAACTGAGTACGTTTCTGCAAATTCCACAATGGAGCCATGTCAGCTCCAAAAAAAGGGTGCATATGACTCAGGCAGCATGCCAATGGCCAAATATGTGGCCATTGGCAATATAACCTGATGCCCAAATATCAAAAATATAAATTTTTTTTTGTTTAAACCCAGCGCAGCCCAGCGCACTGCGCTGTATAAAACATGAAAATGAAGGTTATAAACCCACAAATGTGGGTTTCATGCAATACATGGAATGACAATGCAGGGACCAGCAGACCAAAAACAACATGGCCACCATGTAGTGGTTGCTAATGGGGGAAGCTGAGTCTAAGACATGTAACTAAGCATTAGTAGGCAATCTCATGTAAATGAGGGTTAGGATACTGAATCTCACAGTCACATAGCAAATGAGCACAGTCTGAGTAGTGTAAGAGATACATAAGGGGGAGGAATAGAGTAGGAGATAGGTGACATCACAGGGGGGAATGGTAGAAAGAAATGCAGTTCATTGGAGGCCAGTCTAACATGACAGATGACAGACACAGATCATGGAAAGAGGTGTGCCACTAGATAAGTCATGGAAAGTCAAGAAATGGAAGGTGTACACTGTTACTTACACCAAAGTTTCTTGCTGGGCGTGCATGCACACGTGTGTGCGCCATGAAGCGCGAGTAGGGCAGTGTGTGTGCGTGTAAGGCAGACTGAGCATGTGGGAGCATGTTGGGAGATGTTTAACACTGTTTCCGCGGGTGTGCACGTGTGTAGGGCAGGCTGAGTATGTTGGAGGCTGTTGGCAGACGTGTAACAGTGTTTGCGCGGGTGTACACGTGTTTTAACCCGAATAAGTAGATTCTGAACCGTGTAAGCATGTGTGTGCACGTGTAAGCCACTGTGAGCGTGTTTCTGATAGTATGCACGTTGCTCCCCCCTGAGGAAACAGAGAGGAAAAAGGAAGCAACAGAATTAATAGGAAGCTAGCAGGGATAACTACTGAAGCTAGCAGGTGAAAACAATTAGAAGCAGGCAATTACACAGGCAGAATAGTAGCCCAGCCCAGCACTTAAAACTCTGCAAACAGTAGTGCAGGATGTTTCCTTTAAGAGACACTGGAAGACAGGAGTAAGCTAATAGAAGTGAAAACTGAAAAAGCTGAACTCAGAGCAGAAATGTTAGGGGCTGCCATAGCTGTCATAATGAGACATAGGCGACTTGCTGAGGGTGGTGACAATGCAGATGGTGCCAGACAACCCACAGTGAGGAGACGGAGAACAGTGTACAGGCCCAGGGTCACCTACCATGGGTTACATGAGCTGGCGATAGTAGAGCGCTATAGAGTGGACAGAGAGCTCCTGCAGCAAATTGTTGAGCTGTGCAGGCCTCGCCTCACACACAGAACCAACAGAGGGGAACCCATCCCAGTGGAAACCAAGGTATGTGTTGGCCTAAGAATACTAGCAACAGGTACCTTCCAGAGACCAACTGGTGATATGATGGGGATATCACAGGCATCAGCCTCCAGGGTACTGCATCAGTTCCTGGATGCCATGTCAGCACATGTTGGTGATCATGTATATTTCCCCAATGCCCGTGAGGTATTGGCCAGCAATATGCGTCTCTTCCAGCAAATAGCAGAATACCCTGAGGTAGTGGGTGCAATAGACTGCATGCACATATGCATCAAAGCACCAGCCGGTGAGTGGGGTAGGGCCTACATTAACAGCAAGGGCTTCCCCTCCATCAACTGCCAGGTCGTGTGTGATATAATGAATGTGTGTGCTGGCTGCCCTGGGAGTTACCACAATTACCACATCTGGCATTTGATGCAGCTGTACCAGACATTTGCCAATGGGGACATCCCACACGGACACCTAGTGGGGGATGCAGGTTATGCACTGGAGCCGAGGCTGATGACACCCATCAGAAAAGCACACACACCTGAACAGGAACGCCATAATGAGGCACACGCACAAACACGTAATGTAATAGAGCGTGTGTTTGAGCTGCTCAAGTCACGGTTCCGGTGTCTGGACACATCTGGTGGAGCCTTGCAGTACACACCAACTACATGTCCCCAAATTGTCATGGTATGTGCTATGCTACATAATATGATCTTGCGAAAACAGCTGCAGCAGGACCAGCATAGGGCCGGGCCAAACAGCCCCCCACCATTGCCAAGGCCATCACAGGCAGAGCATGACTCGGAGGAGGAACAACCTGAGCCTGCCCCAGTAGGCAGAAGGAGGCATGCCCAGTATGCCCTGGCCTTGGCAAAGAGGCAACGCATAGCACATACACTGGCTCAGTAGGAACCCTGGGAAAGATACCCCCTCTGACTCACTCAAATAATAACATGGATGCCTAAAATGACATGACCTGCTCACAAACATGTACAGGGAAGTGTAATATGTGTATCCAACAGAGGCAGCCCTGCAGCACCACCTGAGGCATGAATGCCATGTGTTAAGTAATGTAAAACCATGTACTATATACACACATGAGCACCCTGACTAACATCCACCCTCACCAAGCATGAAGCCACAAAATGACAATGGGATGATCAAGTGCAATAACTGGTTGAAGTAATGCAGTTAGTCAAAGGGGAGCCAATGTGTTTCAGGCTGGGAAGACATGCGGAGCATGACATGATGCACCACCTGCTAGGGGTGGCATGAACCTATCATGCCATGCCCCATGGATACTGGCAAAGGCTGTCAGTATCCACAGCATGCCCTGAATAGGTAAGTCTCAAAACACAAACCCACCTTCATAGGTTCTACAAGGGATAGGAACCTAGATGTAATGCTACCCAATGACAGATGTATAAACAGCAAGATGTGTGCAGTGTAAACGCACACAGTATGGAGAATGTAGATACCAGTCCTGTAATAGAGAACTGGATCAAGGCTCACATCAGCACCCTAACACTACCAGGTCACACCTCATACTGTGCTGTACAGCCGCAAAACATGGAACAAGCTACAAAAGGAGGGTGACTAGCAAGAAATGGCAAGGATAACCACACCCCCATGTTGGTACCACAACAAGAAGCAGCATGGATTAGCCATGGTCAAATACCAATGGCTAAAACCGCCTCCCAGTATATAGCCTGCTGCAGACTACTGTCCTAATACCGGGAACTGCACCTGGCCTATGTTGGAATACATGAATATATCAAGCCCCCCAAACCACATTATATTGCTTATCTGAAAATACCCAGGCATACACCGGGAACATTATACTAGCACCAACACAGTAGGAGAAAATTACCCAGATTCCATAAACCAAAATGCCCAGGAACAACGTACCACTCCCACAAGAGGGGTAAGCATACTGGATGTGATAATCAGCAACATGGGTACTGGATGGCAAGATGAGACGTGTACCCCTCACTGGTAAGACCAGACCATAGAGTAATCACACTGGATATACACATCCTGACCCCAGTCCTTGGGCAGAATACCACAGTGAAAAACATGTGTAAAGCATAGGTTGCAGCCCTCAAAACCGATGCTGAATCCACAAAAGGCCCTGTGCAAGTGCAGAATATGGGACACACCACAGAACATGTTATACCGGCATTCCATGAACACAGAGGGGAATGCTTGGAGTATGCAATCACAAATAACAACAACACACAATGCCATACACGCAGGCATCTGGCATGCTGGCCTCCAGCCATTACCAAACCATGCAAGAAAATGAGGAAGCTACCACATGATAGAGCAAACATAAAAAGGGAAGTAATCACTGGCCAGTAGTATGGCAATAACATATGTCCACACATACAATCCACTAAGTCCAGCCACAACAAGTAGAATCTGTGAATCCAGAGGCAATGTGACACCAGTCCCAAGTACACAGACAACCACAACACCCCCCCAATAAATACAAATATATGTGATAGATGCATCCATGTATCCAAACCAGAGGTTGAGCTCCACCAACTCAGTACTGTCAAAACTAGTCAGGAGGAGAAGGTAACCACATACACCACAAACCCAGTCCCACATAGACCTACCACAACTGTAAACCAAACACATAAACACAGACAAATATTCCCAGAGGCCTTAATTACAAACACACCACACCAACAGAAGCCTCCAAAGCAGATCACAAGCAACCACAACCTTCAAACATAGCACATACAACGAATAGTACGCAAAGCTGGTGTGTCAAACAGTACAGGCCAGAAGGAGAAACAACATGCCTGATACAGTCGTAATAGGTGTCTGTATAGGCAGACACACTGCTGTCCCACTCACCAGACTGAACAAGGGAAAGGGTAGAGTAAGCTGCCTGTAGGCTGCCACAAAATGCCACATAACACAAGTACACAGGTCACCCCAAAGCAAGCAGAAATATGATGCACTCAATGTCCATGCTGGTGTGAATTACCTGAGATGTACCTCCCTGGTCAACATCAAAAGAGACATGGATGGTCCCTCTGAGTATGTACCCCAGGGCGGTATAACACTGGCTGTGTGCAGCATCCAACCCTCACCAAGAATGATGCCACAGTACAAACACAGAATGCTCATGTTTAACAGCTGGCACAGTTACAGCTGTCAGTCCAAGAGGGTCTAATGTCTGTCTGCTTGAGATGTCAAGCATGACAAGCCATGCTACTGTTCCAGGGATGGCTTGCAGCTGTTACCCGTGTGCGTCTGGATACTGGATAAGGCCTTTGCCGCCTCCATAGAGCCGTATGTAGGCAAGGCCAAAAAGACTACCCACCACCCTAGAAAACATAAGTGGTAGGAAACATAAGGGTAATGCTGACCAATGCCAGATGTGTAAACTGCAATATGCATGCCCCTGAGGCACTTCCCATTATGGAGAACATTGATGTCTGTGCAGTGACAGAAGCCTGCTGCAAGCCTAGTGATAGCACACCAGCACTACTAGGTTATACCACATATCATGTGTTATGGCCCCAACACCTGCACCAAAACATCAAAGGAGGGAAAGTATCCATATGCAGCACAGACACCCATATTGCCAGCTAAATGACAATGCACAAAGCAGTGGAGACCACCCATGTGCACATAACTGTAGTCAAAACTGCTGTACGGTCTGTAGCATGCGACAGACCACACTCTCACACACAAGAACTCCACTCAGACATCCGAAGACACTGGACAGTATGAATGTCCCACCAAATACCAGACAAGGTACACACAAATTACCACATAGGTGTCAGACCATTATGTATGCAAGGAGTAATCAGGGACCTAGGGACACAGGTCGACATTAATCTGTCATGTGACACCCACAATGCCAATGTGGCTATGAAGATTGTTGATATTGGACACCGTATCATGAAAGGATTCACATCAACATCAACAGATGTCACTGTGCCGCTGTACTGTTCCCTTATCAGACCCAAAATCTAGTACAATGACTCATATGGGATGTACCATACGTGACACCTGCAGCGGTTCGGAAGACCTCATAGTTACCCCACCAACAGGATAAAGGGTGTGAAATATATGTCATATGCTGCCTGGCTGTAGACACCCCAGCTGACTGCAGTCACACACTGCCTACACAGAGGCATTGTATGTCTGTTGTACAAGGCCATGTCCAACACAGGAGTAATGGACATGCTCCACCACAGGAAATCAAAGCCATTGGAGCTGTGAGAGTCACAGATGTCAGCCTCAACACATAATGAAATAAGATGTGCTGGAGGGACAGATACATAACCCAGAGGCTCCCCACACTGAGAAACAGGATCCCAATCCATGGTAGGCAGAGCCCCTCACTGACACCCCTCAACAGGAATATTGCCAAGTGGATGGATGACCGTACATGTATACTGGGGGTCCTCACTGTGTCATGACCAGACAGAGACACAGGGAAGAACTTCATAAATGGCCATAATTGAACATAGCAAGGGGTGGCGAAACACACACACACTCTGGCTAGGCTTACTAATGGCCTAGGGTGTATAGCCTAGTATGAACCTATGAACCTATGAAGATACAAAATGTACAGGACACTAAGGATAATCACAAGGGTTACCCAACTGATGGTAGGAACCATGTTGGGCATCCACAGATATGCTCCGAATCACACAAATATTACAAACAACATACCAAACACACACACATATTGCTAACATACAACCTGTCAGGTGCAGTGCAAACACCCCCCCCGAGTGCAAAATACCTACCCCAGCAGACTGATGGTCCCCTGACATTGCAGATGCTGAGGTAACAGCCATCATCTGCAAAGCAGAACACAGAGCAGCAAAGGTATGTGATGGTGTCCTGTGCTGAGGCCAACATGGACTCCAAGAATAATGGGATGCCAAATCACACTACTGCCCATTGTCAGCCTTACCACAGGATATGTACCCAAAGAGCAGTGTACAACAACAGTGGTCCATCACAACAAAGGTGTTGCCTGAATGGATACTCCAAACTACCACCCCAGGATCCTGACAAGCTTGTTCTGCACAGCTATTGAAAGCATCAGTATGTACCGCAGACAGAAGGCTATTCTGGACCTACTGATACTGGACCCTACACAGTGTGGCTGTCATAACTGCAGAACCTGCCCCTAAACATGTCTGACCCATTTGAAGCAGTCATTAAGGTCATTGATGAGGGCAATGTGGTCCACACAGCCTAGCTGGACCGTACACATGCTTCTAGACAATACCGTATGAGTTCAGTATGGATATGTTCACCAGCTTAAATATATACCCCTATGTCAGTAGAGGGGTTGCAAACCAGACCAAGGACAGAACTGACATGGTCAGGCATGCCGCATCCATGTCAGACTACAAAGCAGATATGAGTGGCATCCCACAAGGCCTAGTCTTGGCCCCCCCACCCCCGTTCTGTATATATGTCCCATAGGTATAGGCCAACATAGAATGACTGTGACTGAACATGTATGCAGAGGAGTACAAACAGCCCACCATATCCGACCCCCAGCTGACACAAGCAACCCACAAAAGGGCCACCTACAAACAGACAACTGTAGCCATAGCCATGTCAGCAAGCAAATTGCAGAACTGTGTATAGACAACCACCGTAGATATACAGTAAGTGCCCACAAATTACCACACAGGTGTTAACCCATGAGGTACCTAACATGTAATGTGAGACCTGGGTACAAAAGGTGATAGATATCCTGCACTGGACAAACATGTGGCTGTAGTGTTCACAGAAACATGTACCATATACCCACCCAAACATGAAGGTTGGCAGATGTAGATAAGGGGACCTCACTGTGGCTCTGCAGTCATCCTCCATCAGCGTCACAACTGACTACAATAGCCCCTGTGGGATATACCGCAGCAGACACCTCCATCAACTGTAAAGTCCACAACAGTACCCCACCAGGGGTAGCAAAGAGCATGAGCAGATGCCATGTGTTGCCTGAGTAAGCAAACTGCAGCCCCACACACCGCCATCCTTCCCAGCTACAGGAAAGCTGTGCCTGATGTATGAAGCCATGTCCAACCTGGAATGAATGAACATGTTGCACCTTGTACAATCTGAATGGCAGTGAGCTATGCACATGAGAGACCTGAACCCCAGCACTGACATACATAGGACAAGTTGTACAGAATGATCCATAACACAGAAGGCACTCCCACTCTTCAGTAAACTCCTGGTACATGTCAGCCAGAGAGTCACATATAGACACCCCTCAAGAGGAATCCTGATGAGTGTATGGGAGATGGTAGGCTAACCCTGGGTATCACTGTTATGTCAGAGGTAGATGGAGGCACAGTATACTAACCATGACATATGTCATGGCAAACTCCAGTTACAATGTGTGTCGAAGGACAAACACACCCTGTGACTAGCATCAGAAATGGCCTAGGGAACATCGCTAGTGTTTGCCAATGTCCACCCATTTTGTGGAATACACTAGCAATGTTGGACGAGCCTGGTGTAGGTAGTCCATATCTGAACATATTGCAACATGATCATATGTGCACAAATGGCCCCTACACAGTCTGTTGTGCTCACTATGAAGATGTCAAGCAGTCATAGGACTAAAGCCCAGGATACTGTCCACCACAGTGAAAGTACTGAACCAGTACACTATACGGTACTACAGTGTTAGGTCATTATGAAAGTATGTTGAGAGCTGTCTGCAAAGTATCCCATGTAATCCCTGCAGGCACAGTATAATCCCGGTTGTGGCAGACATGAAGCAGTTGACCAGTTAGTACACAGCATGACACCCAACACAGAACCATAAACGTGAGATATTGTTGAAGTTCACACACACCCAAATATGTGGTGGACTTCAGAGTGCAACATATGGAAAGCTCACACTGGGCATGCTCGCACACTTTGATAAATGAGGCATATGTCAGACAACATGCCATGGAAAGGCTGAACTGGGCATGCTCACACATTTAGGCCATATCTCCATTTAGCAGTTGACCACACATATCTGGTATTTGTACGTGTCAGTCCAGGAACCAACCACAACACAGCAATCAGCCCAGTGCACACAGTAAATGACTACAGAGACATAAGTGATATAGTGGATCGCCGACTTATGCAAACATCTTCCACAGATACACAAGTTGGTCATAGGAAAAGGGAATGCTATGGCAATAAAGACCTGCAAACAGTAGAACAGCACAACAAATATTGTGCATCTGACAATTCAACATATGGGTGTAGAGGTCAATACTAGGCTTGTTGCCCTAGGGAATGACAGCTCAGCCAGAGTGTGCTTGGCATCTGCATCCCCAGGATAGTAGGCTACTGTGCCACTGTAAAGTAGGTCACAGAAGGCAACATGTGAGGCTAGTGAGCTGTGCCTCTGTCAAGCAGGGGCACCGTGGAGGTCCCAGGGATTGAATGTGCTAAGCCACAGCCATGTTGTCGGTGTGTGCTGTGAGAGGGTTACTGAGGATCTCTGACAGTAGGTGTCCATCAATAACAGACTGAGGGGAGCCCTATCTGCATTCTCTGGACGATTCCACTGTCAACACTGCGTTGTAATGAGTATGTGTGAATGAAGTCCCATGCCGGAACTGTTCACAGATGTCCTCCCTCTGTGGGCTACAGCTCTGCAATTTATTAGGTCACTCTGTCTGTTGTACGGCGCATATATGGCTATGTACAGCTGACAGGTGTCTTGTTGTGGAGCAGTCATGGGTATATGTGGGATAGCATGACCAATGCAAACCATACACATGCTCGTAGAATGCAATTGTCAAGGATTATGCTGAGTGGCCAGTATAGTCCTCCAGCATGGGTCCTCTGAAGTCGTCCACCCCAGTCTACACAAGTGTAGAGTCTGCTTGTGCTAAATACAGTTTGTGTGCAGTGACAACCTTGCCTGGGGGTGGAGATGGGATATGGATGTCCAGGGAAAGGTGGGTATGGTCAGATATCAACAATGGTGGTCTACCTCTGGTGTGGAACAGTGAGTACCCACGTTGCAAATGGACAGGTGCAATATGTATTCCCCCATGTGGCTGTGGTGTGTGGTTCTGCCATAGCACATGGACCCATAAATTGTAGTGGCTGTAGGGTAAAGTGGTAGAGGCCTGAGTAGTTCTCACACACAATATGCCTGTACCTGATGTTAACAACTGGAATGGTGTATGTGAACACCTGCATATCCTGGCACTGTTCCCAGGGAAGCTAAGTGTGTGTCCTGGATGTGGGTGTGGTGTTCTGGACTGGTTGTGTTGTGTGTTACAGGTCCTGTGGTCCCAAAGCATGGTATAGAACATAACCTGCCATTGCGATGTGCATATCTGACCCTGATGTAGGTGGCTGCAAATGCATATATATGCTATCCCCCACCTGACAGGTAGTAATACATGTACATACCTCTGTAGAAATAAAGATGTCAGCACCCTATAAATACTACAGGTGCAGAACAAATGCCCAGTAATTCGGATAGTGCGCTCTGCTAATGCGTCTCCCTCAAGTATCATAATATAGTTAGGTAGGGGTTCGAATCTTGCAAATGCTTAGTGTGAGTGGGGTTTGTGTGTGGGAGGGAAATGTCTCTTTTGGCAACTGGGAAAACACACTATAGGATGCACATTCCCCTTTCTAAACACTGATGATGTCAGCACCCTATAAGTAGAGCAGGAGAAGAGAAACCTCCCCGTAATGCGAATAGTGTGTTCTGCTAATGCATCCGTCTCGAGTGTCATAACATAGTTAGGTAGGGGTTTGAATCCTGTGCATGCTCAGTGTGTGTGGAGGGGATTAGTGTGTGCTCACAACTGTTTGAAAGAAGTATCCCTTTTGCCTACTAGGAGAATACACTACAGGATGCACATTCCCCTTTCTAAACACTGATGATGTCAGCACCCTATAAGTAGAGCAGGAGAAGAGCAACCTCCCAGTAATGCGAATAGCGCACTCCGCTAATGTGTCCATCTTGAGTGTCATAACATAGTTAGGTAGGGGTTTGAATCTTGTCCATGCTCAGTGTGTGTTCAAGACTGTTTGAAAGAAGTATCCCTTTTGTGCCTACTAGGAGAATACACTACAGGATGCACATTCCCCTTTCTAAACACTGATGATGTCAGCACCCTATAAGTACAGCAGGAGAAGAGAAACCTCCCAGTAATGCGAATAGCGTGCTCCGCTAATGCGTCTGTCTCGAGTGTCATAACATAGTTAAGTAGGGGTTTAAATCCTGTACGTGTGTGGAGGGGGTTAGTGTGTGTTCAAGACTGTTTGAAAGAAGTATCCCTTTTGCCTACTAGGAGAATACACTACAGGATGCACATTCCCCTTTCTAAACACTGATGATGTCAGCACCCTATAAGTACAGCAGGAGAAGGGAAACCTCACAATAATGTGAATAGCATGCTCCGCTAATGCGTCCGTCTCAAGTGTCATAACATGGTTAGGTAAGGGTTTGAATCCTGTACATGCTCAGTGTGTGTGGAGGGTGTTAGTGTGTGCTCAAGACTGTTTGAAAGAAGTATCTCTTTTGCCAACTAGGAGAATACACTACAGGATGCACATTCCCCTTTCTAAACACAGATGATGTCAGCACCCTATAAGTATAGCAGGAGAAAGGAAGCCTTCCAGTAATGCGAATATCGCGCTCTGCTAATGCATCTGTCTCGAGTGTCATAACATAGTTAGGTAGTGGTTTGTATCCTACAAATGGCAGGTGTGTGTGTTTGGATGAGGGGGGTTAGTGTGTGTGTGCAATTTTGTGTGAGGGAAATGTCCCTTTTGGCAACTGGGAGAACACACTACAGGATGCACATTCCCCTTTCTAAACACAGATGATGTCAGCACCCTATATGTACAGCAGGAAAAGGGAAGCCTCACAGTAATGTGAATAGTGCGCTCTGCTAATGCATCCGTCTCAAATGTCATAACATAGTTAAGTAGTGGTTTGAATCCTGCAAGTGTGTGTGTTTGGATGAGGGGGGTTAGTGTGTGTGTGCAATTTTGCGTGAGGGAAATGTCCCTTTTGGCAACTGGGAGAACACACTACAGGATGCACATTCCCCTTTCTAAACACAGATGATGTCAGCACCCTATAAGTACAGCAGGAGAAGGAAAGCCTCGCAGTAATGCAAATAGCGCACTCTGCTAATGCGTCTCTCCCAACTGTCATAATGTAGTTAGGTAGGCGTTTAAAACCTGTAAATGGCATGTGTGTGTGTTTGGATGTGGGGACTCTGTGTGTGTGTAATTCTGTATGAAAAACATGTGCTGTTTTGAAATCAGGGGATCACACTACATGATGCACATTACCCTTTCCAAACAGTGATGATGACAGCACCCTATACATACAGCTTGAGAAGAGATATCTGCCATTACTCAGAATAGCGCAACCTGCTACAGCGTCACTCTCAAGTGCCATACCATATTTAGGTAGGGGTTTGAAACCTGCAAGTGTGTTTGTGTTTGGATGTGGGGAGTTTGTGTGTGTGCATTTCCGTATAAAAAACATGTTAGTTTTGGCAATCAGGAGATCACACTACCTGATGCACATTACCCTTTCAAAATACTGATGTTGTCAGCACCCTATAAGTTCAGCCAGAGAAGAAGAACTATCTAGTAATCTGAATAGTGCGCTTTGCTAATGCGTCTCTCTCACGTGTCGTGAGTTAGGTAGGGGAATGAATCCTGCAAATGGCAAGTGTGTGGGGGTAGTAGGGTGTGTGTAAGTGTGAAAGAACAGATCCTTTTGGCAAATACTACAATACACCAGATGCTGCTTATTCCTCCAGTAAACACAGGGGATGTCACCACACTATCAGCACAGCCAAACAGGGCTAGTTGGCTAGTAATGCCAATAGTGCACTCTGCTACTGGGTCTATTACCATTGTCAGAGTACAGATAGGTATGTTTTGGTAACCTACAACTGCCACGTGTGGTTGTGTCACACAGTATGACCTTGTGTGGGTCTTTGTACATAACAATGCATGCCATTGCCTAAACCAGCAATGGCATTGCACACATGATGTATGTGTGTGACACATACACATAAATACCTGTGACCTGCAGTAGTTACCATGTCTGACACATGCCTCGAGTGGATAAATGGTATTTGCAATGTATACCAATATGACTGTGTCTTACTGTGCAGGGTCCACACTCGGTATGTGTCTATACAGTGTGGGTGTATATGGTAAAATACCTACAGCAGGGGATACACATCTGGTCTGGGCCATATAGTGTACATGTAGTCGATGTACAGGTGCTGCATGTTCCCACCTGTTGTGGTAGTGGTAACATGTCATTCCACTGCAATTCAGTGACCACATGCTGTGAACCCTTCAACTAGTGTGTTGTAGCTACAGTAATGCTCACACACAATGTTTGGCTGGATGCAGTCCAGCCATATAAACACAGTTCTTGAGACTGTCATATTGCCAGTGTTGTTATGGAGGATAGGTGGTCTTCCTGTGTATGGGAGGGTTGTGTGTGCCAGGCTATGAACCAGATGGCAGTCCGACACACTGTTAGCTGCACATGATTAGGCCCTGATGCTTTGTGCTGTGCGAACAACCTGGAGGTGTGTGTATCTGTGGTACCTTGGGATACCACCCCCCTGTCCATGTGTGTTACATGTGTAGGGGACGACAGGCATGGTATGGGGCATAACCTGTCAGTGATGGGTAACACCTGTGAGCCATGAATCAGAATTCTGGTACTGCTCAGACATTGCAGTTCACCATGCTGAGGACAGTGTCCGGTGCATGCATCTTCCGGTGTACACTGCTGTTGTTTTGTAGCAGCACTGTTAGTGTCCTAACCTGTGTGATACCCACAGAGGTGGCTATGTAAACCATGTCCTGCAGCATAAGGCAGTATGTGTGTACCAAGGAGCTTTGCCATTATACATCGGGCCATGGGTGTCACATGCAAGATGACCCTTGCACATCATTGTGGCTTCCCTAGCATGTAAGCACACGTTGACAGCCAGCGGATACCCTATGAATGACAGTGGAGACTGAGCATAATGTAGACATACAACACCCTTCCCACATATAGTGGTAGCATACCTGGTGAGGGTATGTTGGCAACCAAGATCAGGCTCATTCTGGCCTGTGCCACATGCTGAGAGATCCATTCTATGTTCCCTATCATGTAGTCCAGGGAGGTATGTCTCAGGTACCATACTGGCATGGTCAATGAGTGAGTCATATGTGTCCATGCCTCTGACTGATCTGTATGCATGTGTTCTGTGGTGGACCATAGTGGCCCTGAGGCATATCACTGTGACCTTCACCAGATACAGCCTGTTGAGCGGGACCCCAGTGCAGCACCCAAGACAGGTACCTGACACGTCTGTTGCAAGTGTGTTGTGTAGCCCTACAGGCTGTGAGTGTGTGGCACAGGGGATGTGTGTGCCATGTGTGGCATGTGCTCTGTTCCGACAGAACATATGCCTGTGTGCCAGCTGCGGAGGTGTGTGATGCTCAGGCAGGATGCTATTCTGAGTCCCCACGTATGCCTCAGTGTGTTCAGCATGCTGTCAGTGCGTGTCAATGTCTGACTTGTATTGTAGTCACTGTAATATATTTTATTTATTTATTTATTTATCCTACATTTGTTGACTGGGATAGTCCGACTGGATGCATGTCCATTTCAGGGAGGCCGGGAGAAAAGCTACAAGGGTAAGCAGATACAGCATTACATAATACCAGCATTACATATTACAAACAGATTATTTACAGAGATTACATAAGTAAGCAAGTTAAACATGTTCCATGGGTTAATGTTAGTCCTGAGCACAAGTCAGGATTAAATTAAATTACACAGTAAACTGGTTAACAGATTTTACACATTCGAGTTAGCCAGGCTTGATACATTGACATAGCCAGTTAAGTGACAAATGTTGTTTGAGTCTAGTGTTAAATTGACCTAAGGTGGAAAGTAAGGTAATATCAGCTGGAAGTGAGTTCCAGGATCTACTTACAGAGTTTGCAAAGAGAGAATCACCGACTGTGTTATTAAATTTGCTAGTCTGAATTAGTAGCTTGTTAGAGGATCAAAGCGGTCTAGGATTGTTATAGGGGGTGATAATATTTGAAGTGCAGGAGTATTGTCCGGATTATAGAGGATTTTATAGGCCATAATCAGTTGGTTATACTGTATTAGGCTGGGTATTTCAAGCCAACCAAGCTGATTTAGATTGATACAATGATGTGTCCTAAAAGGCAGCCCAGTGGCAAACCTGGCAATGTGGTTGTAGCAAATTGAGTGTTTGTTAAGGACAGTCTTGTTCATATTCGAGAGTAGAGGGGATGCATACAGAAGGGTTGAAAGAAGGTGTGAGCGAGCTATGGCACCTTTAGCTGGAGGGGTTAGGAAGGCTTTTATTCTGTAAAGTGACCCTAGTTTTTTATTGATGGCTTTGATAATTTGGTTATCATGTAGGTCACATTTGAGATTATTGTCTATGATGACACCTAATAGTTTAGTAGATGGGTCAGGGGAGATTATTATGCCATCAGTTGATGTTATGGTAAAGGTGAAAGCGGTAGACCTACGTGTTGGTGAAATAACAGCAGTTTAGTTTATTTGGGATTTAGGATCAGACGATGTTCAGAAAGCCAGTTTTCTATTGTATTAAAGGTGGTCTGGGTAGCTGACCATAACTCTACTGGAGATGTGGCTGAGCAGATCAGAGTAGAGTCATCAGCATATTGGATACAGCTGACTTTTGGGATGACAGTATAAAGGTCATTAATGAAGATGGAGAACAGCAAGGGCCCTAGTATAGAGCCTTGTGGTACTCTGAGGGTGTTAGGTAGAAGGTTAGAGAGTTTGTTCTGCCAGATGCCAGCCTGCTGTCGACCATGCAGGTAGGATTGAAACCATTGGAAGGCTCCAGTATCTAGACAGAATGTTTGCAGGGTCTGGATTACAAGTTGGTGATCAACCATATCGTATGCCTTGGAAGATCCAGAAAGAGGGCTGAGGATATATAATTAGTGTTGCAAGTATGGTTTATGGTGTTAGTAAAGGCTAGGAGGCCTGAAGTAGTGCTGTGATGAGAACGGAAGTCATGCTGAGTGTCTGCCATAAGGCGATTTTGGATTAGGTGGTGCATGAATTGTCTATGAATAAAGTTTCCATAATCTTTGCAAGTGGAGAGAGTATAGCTATTGGCCTATAATTGGAGAATTCAGTAGAGCTGCCTCCTTTGTGAAGTGGGATTACATAGGATATTTTCCAGATGGTGGGAAATTTAGATTCTACCATGGTTCGTTTGATTAGTTTTGAGACGGGGTAAGCAATAGCATCATCTGATTTTGATAGGTACTCGGCAGGGAGTTGATCAGCAGAAAGTGTAGTGGGTTTCACTGTTTCAATCAAGGTACGGAGAAGTGAAGTGGCGACTGGTTGGCAGCTGAACGCAAGTAGGTTTCTAGGGGTGCTACTTTCAGGACCAGGGGAGCTAGGCGGTAGAAGGCTAGCTGGGGCTTGAAATGTCTCAGAAACATCTTCAGGGGGTTTATCAATAGTAGCAGCAGGGATTGGGGTTGAAGTTTGTCCAGGATGTAGTATATATGACATGCCACCTGACAGGGTATGGCATTACTGGGTTCAGAGAGCCCAGTCCCCAGATTGGCTGTGTGGTGGCATCCCACACATGTGTTGTACGTTCCTGGCCAAGGGTGATGGCTGACTGCATACATGTGGCAGCTGTGACATTGCCACATGACTCATATAAACCACAACTGGACCATAGAGGTGATTCACAGGTTACCTTTGCACATGCTACCCTAGTAGTGTGATTGCCATGGTGAGTACCAACACATAGGGCCAATGGGGAACAACATACTGAAGGTGTGTATGTGTGGGTGTACTGCTACTGTTTCATAGCACTGGCATATATGACTGCACACGTGGGTAAATGCCAGGTAAGACATGTGCAATGTGTCACAGGCAACGTACATGCGTACAGGACAGACAGTGATGTTCTGTCATGTGTAAAGTTGACATATGTATAGTACGCTATGCAGATGTCACTAGAAGTCTACAGAAGCACTGTAACTCTGCATTGCAGGTGTAAGCAGTGTTCCAGGGAACCCCAAGCGAACATGCATGCAAACAAAGCTACAGTAAACAGGGCTGGAAGTAGTGCATTATACAACAAAGAAGGGGTAACAATAACAGTAAGTAACAATGCAAATATGTAGGCACTATCAACATGTACTCAGGAATACACAGCGCAGATGCCCATGGTAGAACCGATATTATGTCATAGTTATTTGTGATTTGGATTACATTGGTACTGCACACATATCAACATGCACAAACATCCACATGGCATAGTCGTTGTGGGCAACTTGACACCATTACTGTACATGTCCACCATTGCATATCACTACTTGCATTAGCTTTCCCCCTGTGCTACACATGTATGCGGCTATCTGTTGACAACCTTACCACCGGCATGCAATTATGTGCAGCTGTTACACTTTGGTATGTACTATGGGTGCAGATAACAATTCAGGACATTCATACAGTTACTGCAGCAGGCATGCTGGGATATACACACAGTCATAGCAGCACACTGTACTGTTACCAACATGATACTACTAATACACTTCTATGTAGTCACCCTGTGTCAGCAACATGTTTACCTGTTCCCGCAATGATGTTGGAGATTGCAGGAGGTGGCACAGTGTCATCATATGCACAGGGTGTGGATTAGGTATGCCTGAGTCAGCCACTGATACCACCAATTGACATGTGTGTGTATGTGTGTTGGTGAGGGGCAGCAGTACAGGGTGGGGCAGTGTTGGTGCAGTGTGTGCGTGTATGTGGTCACCCTAGGTGTTTACATTTTGCATGTGTGTATGCATGCACACAGTTCCACCTCATGGCTGCCATATACAGGGGTTTGTGGACAGCCACAGACTGCACCTAGCAGGTCATACAGATCAGTGTCTGTGGGCACGGACACGGTACCTGTGCCTGGCAGGGGTGCTACGGACCATATCCAGTACTAAGCCAGACTGGGTACTGTCATCAGAAGTGGGAGTGTGTTGACTGGACACAGGTCCCTGTTGGGACTGTCCAGAGCCACATGCACGTGGTCTCCTGGGGCGTTCCGATGACAGCACAGACTCAGCATTGCTGGGGCTGCTGCTGGCACTATGGGGGCGTGTGCGAGCCTGTTGTCATTCACGCTGACTGCCAGCTGCTGCTGTGGCCGGCATACTGCCACATCGATGCCGCAAATGCCCACCATTGCCCTGGCTCATAGACATTTGGTTGTGGAACTGCTGTAATATGTCCCCACAACATCTGTCTATGACATCGGTGAAATTACGGATAGCATCCGCAATGTCACGCATACTGTCTGTCATGGCTGTGCGACATGCTCTCAGCTCCCTCAGACCCTGTCTGGTGTACCTTTCCATATGCGACTGTGCCTGCATGACAGTCCGAAACATATCTGAGGTTGACAGACCTCTTTGGGCACGTCAGACAGAGGCAGTACGCCCACAGATGCTCCCACAAGAACCCATGGGCAACTGTCTGTGTGGTACCATCGAAGGACCCTGCCCATGGCTGCTGTGTGGGGATGCATGTGCCACAGGTACCATATTACCCTGGTCTATGCCCACTGTATCCTGTCCATCACCTTGGGACAACAGTTACAAAGGATGTACTGGCAGGATGACTGTGCGCAATGATGGGGTTGACAGCTGTGCACTGTCAATTGGCTGACCAATGGCGGACCCTGACACACCTTCCTGTACCATTACACAAAATATCATCATTACCAGTACCCGTGGCACAAGATTCAGGTTCCCTGCTGCAGGTCACCAGAGCAGCACCAGAACCTGTGGGAGGAAGACAGGAAACACAGTTTACAGTCTCCAGACATTGTTACCAGTGATGCACTTCTGCACACATGCACACATGCACACATGGACACATGCACACATGCACACATGGACACAGGCACGCATGCACACATGGACACAGGCACACATGCAGACATGCACACGTGGGCACATGCACACAGGCACAAATGCACACATGCACACATGCACGCAGGCACACATGCACACATGCAGACATGCACACGTGGACACATGCACATGTGGACACATGCACACATGCACACATGCACATGTGGACACATGCACACATGGACACATGCACACATGCACAAGTGGTCACATGCACACATGGACACATGCACACATGCACACATGCACACGTGGTCACGTGTACACATGCACACATGCACACATGCACACATGCACACGTGGACACAGGCACACATGCACGCATGGGCACAGGCACACCTGCACACATGCACACCCCGCAGTATACACACAGAGCACTACTGAGTTACACTACTGTTACTAGCATTATCAGGACTATTATAGGTTATGTTAAACACACTCACCAGCATGGATGGCCGGCCTTGCTGTAACCTCGGAGGGACCTGCAGAAATGATGAGATTAATGTAGTGGGCACAACTGTGCCATTGATATTGCATATGATACAGTGTACAGAACAGTCAAGTGTACATATGGCATATTACCTGCACACTCCATGTCGTGCTGCTGTGTGGAACCAGCCTCCATCATAATGCAGGTGTACTGCTGTTGCTGTTCTGGGGCTGGAGCCACAACACTTAGGAGTAGCCCCTCCAGTCTGGTGAGGGGGGATGTGTGGCCACCCCACCACCTGTGGCAACCTGTTGCCTGTGAATATGTGATGCACGCTGATGGACACTTCGGATGAAATCACTGCAGTGATGTTGTACCTGCTCATATGTCCTGTTATGCGTGCCAATATCATTTAACCTATGGACAAGGTCTTGCCACAGTGCAGCCCTCTCCTGCTGATTCTGACTGGTGCGGGAAAACAGGATGTCATACTCCTGCACCAGGCTCTGGTGGATCTC
Source organism: Protopterus annectens (assembly GCF_019279795.1). Taxonomy (NCBI): domain Eukaryota; kingdom Metazoa; phylum Chordata; order Ceratodontiformes; family Protopteridae; genus Protopterus; species Protopterus annectens. Next base: position 1,884,030,837 of record NC_056732.1, on the reverse strand, counting down.
CTCATCTTCCGCTACAGAGTAGGCGGGATTACTCTAACGCACCATCTCCCTGGAAGAGAACACAAACAGGATATCAGCAGACTATGTCAGCAATATATGGCACACATACTATACATGATACTCATGTGTAGTGATATACTACTACTCCCATATGTTGCATGTGTGTGTGTCGTGGTGGATACACAGGTACATGGCCAGATATCAGTGCTCAGCCAACACCTGTGCAACAATACCTGCCACATTCCACACAACATAGTAGCATGCCCCATCAGTCAGCACACATTGACAGGTCCAATGCACAACCTCACTCTGGGGGTTCATCCCAATGTACTGTATGTGTGATGCCATCCACTACTGTGATGTGGACAGAAGTTACTTGGCCTGGATATACATATCCCACCACCACCACCACCAGCACAGTAGACTACTTTGATATGTATGTGATTAGACAGATATTCACTTGCTGGGACTGAGATGGTATCCATGCAGCACACTGGGCCAGTGGAAGCCACAACCCACACTGCTGACCCCTTTGCAAATGCTTACCACGGACATGCCACAGATTGCATGGAACTTGCACACACATTTCTAACCCAGACCCTATGCACAAAGGTTAGGAATCCTGTCCAGTGGACCCCAGACAGAGGCAGATTGTATAACAATAGCAGGAGGCTACTGCAGGACAGAGCACATTCACATTAAAGGAAGGCATCTGTGGTCAGCACTGGTACTATGCTACAGTCCATCATAACAATGGCCACGGCCTACTCTGGGAGGGAAATGGCCACAAACACTATGGATGACCACAAGGCCTTCTTCAGTTATGTTACACATATGGACCACATGCCTCAGATATGCTCTGTGTTAATACACACCTACTTAACATTCACCAAACACATGGATATTGGCAACAGTCTTGCAGACAGGTTCGGTGCACGTATCGCCTCTCCTTCTCCCCCACGAGTTGAAATATTTATCACAGCTGTATGTAACCTCCCTATCATCTCACATGTCCAGGTGAGGGCCGCCCTCAGCAGAGGAGAACACACAGCATCACTGTGACCTCATGGTATCCCTGGATGTGTGCTACCTGCACTCCGAGAGGACATACAACCGCATATAACACTGATAATTTATCTTGACCATACTACAGGATATGTACCTGGACAGTGGCATACAGCGACAGTGGTCCCACACCACTAAGGAGGCACCTTGACTGACCCTGGGAACTACCACATCAAATGCATAACCAGCCTGGTCTGCTAAGCTATGGAATTATGCAGTATGGGATGCATATGCAGTGATATCGGGTACCTGCAGACACTTGTTCCCAGCCAGTGTGCCTTTGTGATGGGCTGATCCTGCATTTTGAACCTGGCTGACCTTTCAAAGCAGTCACTACAGCCATTGCTGGGGGCAACGCACAGACAACTGCTGCCAGGATCATGGCCTAAGACTGATTGTCATGTAATGTATGGTCATCCCCTTTTGGTGGAACTACGTACACACAACATATCACATGGACATACCTACAGATACAGACCTATGACACATTTGGAGGGTTCACAGTATGCACACTATTAACCTGCTACTTTGCATTACCTGTGTTTGTTGCAGCTGGTTGCGTTACCACTGCTTCTGCTTGCTGCTGCTACTGTCACTGCTGACAGCTTCGGGTGACAGAGTCACAGTGTATATTTTTTTTTTTGTTCTCTCTCTCTCTCTCACTTTTCTCTCTCCCTCTGTCTGCTTCCAGACAGTTCAATGAATGTATTGCATGTGTGGAGTGTTAGTACTGGATGCTTTTGTAGGTATCTGCATAGGTCCATGTGATGGCCTCTGCACCAATTGTAAGCCAGCATTTGCTAATTGCATACAGCCAGTTGTGTACTGATTGCAGTTCTCACTGTGATTTCAGGTCAGTGCTATAAAAGGGTATGTGGGATAGCCGTTGCCCTTTCAGATTGTGAGGGCGGGGCCATGCTGGTATGCTGTGGACAGTGTTTTGTGAGTGTAAAGGTTAGTATCTCTCTCATGATTCAGGCTGTGTTGTATATTCACAATTCTCCATTCCTCTCTCATGTTCCCTGTAGCAAGTGTGTATGCACAATGACTCCTACAACTATATATAGATATATTTATATATATATATATATATATATATATATATATATATATATATATATATATATGTACATATACATACATTTATATATGTACTTTAACTGACATTATTACCTACAAGCTACCAACTAGCATGGCTGTTTGTGTTCACACACTACTATTATGGGAATCCAGTAGTTTTGACAGTAATTCTACATGACATGCTTTGGGTACTACACATCCTATATTCCCTTTACATTCATCCCTACTATTACATGTTATATTTATTTTAGCACAATGTTCTTGTATAAGAGTCATGGCTTAGTGGTAGATCATACAGACTAGTGTTTTCAAGGTCCTGGGTTCGGGACTGACAGTGGGATTTTATTTTGCCTTTGAACTGAGTACAGGACCTGTCAATCAAAGTGACTAAGGCACTTTTAAGCAGTTGTAACCGGGTTAGCGCTGGTTTGCGCAGAGCTCACGCATGCGCACTGGTGGTTAGCTCCGCGCATACACGTGCACACCCGCTTACAACCGCTTAACAGTGCTTACTCTGGCGAACATCCGCGCTATTTTCTTTGAAAGACATGAAAATGGGGAGACAGGAAAGTGGTGAAAAAGGGGTCACAAAGAGGGTAAGACAGTAAGGAAACAAGCTTGGGATTTGCAGGAGGGATGTAGGTAAGGCCCATAGCTGCCCATTTCTTCATCAGCAACAGCTGTGCATATGTATGTAATTTGATGTGACATTTGAAACCTTCCACCCCTGAGAGAGGTGTCAGGACAACAATAATACTTCTTGTACAGCCAATTGTAATTGATAGATTCCATGTCCAGCAGACATGTGTGCGCAATGGGCAGCTATGTATGGGGCATAATTGTTTTGTGGGTACAGAGTGCCCTTTTTTTTTTTTTTTTCAGGTGAGAGTGGTATGTCAGGTGAAGGAAGTCAGTACAGCTGGGGAGGTAGGTTGGGTAGGTAAACAGACAAGACAAACAAGACGCATACAGGGGCGGTGTATGACACGTGTGGTGGGTTACACAATTGACAGGGATGGAGGTTTGGATATCCAGAGCCCATGAGCCCACAGATGGCAACAGTGGAACTGATATCCCAACCCATAGGCAGTTGCCACTGTTCCTTCACTGCCCAGGACGGGGCTGTGTAGGTGGGGCAACAGGCATGCCCGTTAGTTGTGCCACCCGTGCCTCAAGCTGGCATAGCGGCTTGAGGACAGAGTCCCGAATCTCCCTACGCACCACAGTCCGGACACTACGGAGGGTGAGTGGTGGTTCTCCTCCAGCCACACTTGCAGAGGGGGGGTGAGCCCCATCCCCTGCAGCACTTCCACCCGCAGGTGGCACAGGGCCACCGGAGGAGGGTCCAGACTCGGCACTAGTGCCAGGTGCACTCGCCAGCTGAGGTGGGAGAGGTGGGTCCGCTGGAACCCGCCTTCCCTGTCGTCCTATGTTTTGCATTATGTCATGACAGTTTGGATTAGTGACATATAATACCATTCACAATTAGTTGTAACAGCATGCATTAGTATTCCCATTAACCAAACACCCATATATTCACACCATTGAACAGCGTGCATAACACATGCATAATTTGAACAGCAATACACAGTCCAACAACATGCAGGGTTAATTGATGGCAACAGGTCATCAGGTTTGGATGTATGAACAGGGCAGATGCATCAACGGACATGCAAATATATATGACCCAACAGGACAAACGTCCAGGGGTGTTAATTGTGATTGCACATACCATTTTCACGTGGAATGGGTTATATGTGGTTATAGGGTGGGGTGAAGAAAATAATATTAACACCTTCAAATACCAATACATATGCTGTACATTTCTAATAGCTACAGATATATACACACTACTGTTCTAACTACAGTTTCCTATATGATAACTATTTCAACTTGGTGATAGGACTGTTACTGCAACATCAATATACATTTTATTGTTCTTCATACACATTCATATCTAGCTTTGTTCAGCTACATCATCCTGCTACATTTGCTTTATATAGCTGTAGACAAGTGTGGATGTTTGGTATATCAGACAATCATGCTATCTGCATATTGCAGACTGAGAGCAACATATCCAGATTTTGGGATACACATTCCAGATGCAGCAACACTTTGAACAGATTTCGCTGTTTGGTTTTGATTCTCACATGCATTTCATTCTGTCTTGACTGCAGTATACTTTATTCAGGCTTTATTACTACTGTATTGCTGGATTTATGACATTTTCTCACACTGTCTCACTTGCTTTCATTTTACTATTCAGGATGGTACTTACTTCTAGGCTTTATTGACATGTTTTACCTGTAGTTATTACAATCCTTTCCAGCAGTCTCACTTCTGTCATGTTTCAGTATTTCAACAGGGATATATTTCACACATGTGATTTCATCATCTTCTGAAGCTATACTTTTCAGCCTGCTGCAGGTTGTGTACTATTTTCTTACAGGTGGGGCATTTTTATTTCAAAATTTATGTCAGACATTTTCATTTTTCGGTTTAACTTACAGGCTGAAACACACTTTTGAAATCAAGCAATACTTGCAGACACTTTCACACTGTTACTTGCACATTTTATTCCTTAGTGACTACACTGCACTCTTTTACTGACTGTCATCCTTTTATATTTCTTTACAGTTACTGGTAGTGGATTATTGACATGCCTGGTGGCGCAACCGCACCAGCCTATCGCCATAGGCTCTGCGGTTCACAGAACGGACACCTGCAGCTGTAATATAAATGAAGTAATATTGGAATACACATCTCCATAATATCAGCTAGTTTAATTTCTTACATACATAATTAAATGTAACTTACTCAGCAGTGGGGCGTTGGGCATTTGCCGGGCCTCCTGGATCCAAAGGTTCAGTTGGTCCTCCTTGCGTCTCTTCAGGTCCGCATGGTGGTGACGGACCTGCTCACCAGTCCTTGGAATCCCTGTGGCACTGGTGAGATCATGAGCCAACCAGTCCCACGCCTCAGCTCTGTATGCTCCCCAGAGGACCTGGCCCTGCATGAGTTGGGCCTCATGATTGTGGACTAGGAGCCAGACCATGTACCTGGACTCCTCAACACCCCACCTCTGTGCTCGAAAGCAACTACCCTCTCCTACTCCTGTCATTCTGCCTGCAGTTCAGTTCTACAATCATTTATGCTGTGTATTCCCACCTATGGGGCTTATATAGTCCGTTTTTCCCACACATATCTGTGATTGGCCATTTTGGAATTGTATCAACTTCAGTAAACCTGCATTGTCATGCTCCAGTTTGTATTCCTTCCTATATATTAGCTATTATTGCATTTCTAGGTACTGCTGTCATGGCTTAGTGGTTTGGTACCTTGGCAATGGTGTATAGTATCCAGGGTTTGAACCTGGACACTGCTTTTTATTTTTCATGACTGTCTAGACATGCTGAGGGGTGTGTCTGTGTAAAGGCAGTTTTGATACGGCTTGCTCAACGTTGCCCGTCGGTTAGCTTGTTTGTGTGGTGCGGTGCGCAGCTCCGCGCAAATGGGGTACGCTGGTTTAAGCCTCATTTGGCTATCGGCATGCATATTACACTCAGCTGAGCTAGGGGCACTTAAATTCAGTGTGTTAAACCACTGCTCAGCTACAGGCACTCATTTTGCACCAGTTAAACTACTGCTCACGTACGGGCAGATGCACTCACCCTGTTAAACTGTAGCTCAGCTATGGGCACATCTGGCATTTTTTATTCTTTTGTTACCTCACATTTCTTCAATATAAATGGGCTATTTCATTACATTTTACATAAAATGTGGTTTTATGTGTACATATTTGTCAGGGACTTGTTTCGTGCTTATTTTGCTAAAAATAAAAATTGGTGTTGTGGGGGCTCGAACCATGAATGTCTGTTCTTCAGCCAACATCTCTACCACTACGCTATTGCTTCCTGGCTTACTTTGCATATTTAGTTCTTATATGCTTTTCCACTGACTGCTAACTGTAGTTGCGCTATGGGCACGCCCGCGCAAACGAGCTCACTCACGGTTAAACTTTTTTACAATTTAAAAAAAATATATAACATGTTTATTTATATGTTTTCTGTTCATAGTCTGTGGGGGCATGTGTTGTGTTGTGTTTATTCACATTTCCGTGGACTCTGTCGTGGGTGTTTACTTTGGGCACTTTTCCTCTTCTGGGGGCGTGTCCGCTTACAGGGCTCGGCTTACGGACACGCCCCCTACTGTCTTACATGGACCGTGTTAGCCTTAGGTGTGATTCAGCATGCTCTCATGAATATGCAAAGCATGCTGACATCACTCCGTTTAACTGCAGCCTCCGTGTATGAGTTATAACTCTTACACGGAGGCTTCATGAATCCTGCCCTACGTCTTTAATTATTTTATCACAGTGTTCATGTATTACTTTCGTTTCCCAAATTTAACTCCAAATATTGAAAACTGTTCTTTTGAGAAACAAGTTTCCTTCAAGTATCCTTCAAACCCAGTTTGAACTTTGTTTTTTTATCAAAATTAATCTTAATTGTAAGATTTGAAATGGTGATTGTATAAAATGTAATATTTATTTATATCTCTTCATATTACCAGTCTGATAGGATATCAGCATATGCCAATACTACTGGGAATTTCAATCATGCATCAATCATTTTAACTTTAATATGATGTACTACAAGATACATATAAGATGGAAATAAAGTTCCACTTCTGTACAACCTTGTCTTCTCTGTCTTTGTATATGAATGTTCTTACCAAGATAACTGGTTTTCTGTACAGATTTGATATTACAACTTAATCCCTTTTATAGCTTATTTTCAGTCCCTAATACTACTAGATGATGCAGTAATTGCTCAAGAAATATAGATTTACATGCTTGTTTATATCTTTAATCTACAAAATCCCAGATTGTTGTCTTAAATATAGATGTTGCATATAACATGCTTGATATCCCTAATGTATGCACTATGTCTTCAATCTAATTTGATAAATATTGTTATAACTAGACTTTCAGGATTTTGCTAAATAATGCAAGCCAGTAAAGTATAATCAAAATTAAGTAGCAAAACTGGTCTCCAGTTATAAAGACTTTTGTTATAGTTTCCTTTCCAGCTCAGTTTTAATAATGTAACATAACTCTTTGCATACAATTATAAAGGAGCACCCTTAGTCCTCCAGCCATTATACACGCATTCTTCTATTTGTATTTCCAAAAATTCTGAGATTTAAAAATAAGCAATACTTCCCTCAACTGGTAACAGCCTATGCTTAAATTTTCTGAGGGCTACTTTCAACTTTCAACATGTAAAATAGTTTTCTATCTCAGAATTATGAAGTCCAGCAAATCAAATCCAAGTCTTTATCTAATGGTGCTATCAATTTAGTAAATTCTTTTGCATACTATAACTGATTGAAGGCTTGTATGCCAAGGCACTACAGTTTTATTAACATTTTTCTTGGATTTCTTTGGCCAGTTGTTTGTTGTTTTGCATAATATAACTTCCCTTGTTGTAAAACCTTCTGTATGTTAGTAAGCTACTTGCCATCAGTGTTTAATATCGCTGAGAGAAATCTACATTTTCTGTTGCTTTAAAAGTCACTGGAAGAATTATTTTCACATAGAAGACATGACTATAATCTAACTTGTCTTTTATTTTATGTATGAATTTGTTTCTTTGCATGTCTAATAAATTGTCCTTCCAGTATTTTGTCTATATATGTATCTACCAACTTCATAGCTTCATAGGTTCAGAGAAGGTTACTAGGCTAATGGCGCTTGAGCCCTTACAGATCTATCAATATTTATCCCAGGTAGCCCAAATGGTCGGGGATTAGGTGAGTGACAGTCACAAAGGTAAGGGTCTATGAAAGCTAACACTGACTTCCTCTGTCCAGGAGGTACATGGGTGCCACACCAGGAGTGAATTTATGGTCACCCATCCATTGATCTAAGTTGCATTTGAGGATAGCGCAGAGGTACTCCATTTCTATTCTCAGCTGGGGTGCCTTCTGTCCGGAGTCTGCATGTCCTCCTTGTATTCATGTGGGTTTCCACTGAGTACTCTGGATTCCTCCCACTTCACAAAGACATGCTTCTGGAGCATTTCTTCCCGTGCCTCAACTGAAAATTGGCTTTGTTCCAAGTTGGACTTTCCTGGTAAACAAATGTTAAATAAATAAATAAAAGTGTCATGGAGGTCCTCTATTTCATGTGACTTGGAAGCTTGTTCCAGAGAAGTGGCAGTCTCTGGGCATTGTATCTATCTCTGACCTGTTCATGTCAGAGGCTATGTTAAGATCCCTGGAGTAAGTGATGTCCAAAAAGTTTGATTTACAAATGTATAGCATTTCCATCAGAGCCTTGTCAAACATTGCCCTGCAAGCCAAGCACAGGCCACCCCTTAGCAACCAGTAGGAAACAGAATATGGTGATAGGGCTTTCTGTCTTTCCATGTAAGACTTGTTTTGTGTACCCTGTAATTTCTTGGTGAGAACCCTTTGTGGTGTTTCCAATTGTTGCAGTTGTCTGGAGAGGTACATGTAAAACAGAGCACGGTACTGAATTATTGGTCTGATAAGGGCCGAATATAATAGAAATATAAATTCCTTAGATATAGATGTGATGCATTTTCTTATAAGATGTACCACATAGAAGAATTTTATTACTACTGCGGATATGTGATGGTCAAATTTCAGGTTGCTATCAACCTGAGTAGACAGATCATGTACCACTTGGTCAGTACTTAGGGGTGTGCTGTCTATAATGTAATTAGTACAGATGTCACCTTTCCCAAAAGGAAGAATAATGCATTTTTTTTTGCATTTAGCTTTAATCTGTGGCTTTCCCATCAACTGTTTGTCTGCATTAACCCTGTCTGCAGTATACTAACATCATAGCGGTACTCAATGATTGATCCAAATTTACAATTGTCAGCAAACTTGGTCAACATCAGGCCATCCTAGTTTCCCTGGATTTCTGAGAAATAAATTCCAAATAGTAAGAGGCAGAGCACAGAACCATGGGATATTTATTTATTTATTTGTTTTTATTTCATTTGTTTGCTTACCGGGTAATCTCCGACTGGGCATGAGGCCGATTTTCAGCAGAGGCCCAGTGAGAAAAGCTCCATACATAAAACTGACAGTATTAAAAAATCAAATTAAACACGTATTAATCAACAATGCACAAAGCAAGTCAGGAAAGAAATTAGTTATATTACAATAATTAGCAAATTGTTGTGTCTTTCAGCATTAGGGGTCGCCACAGAGGAACTCCGGTCCGCTAATGATTGGCAGTTGATTTTTACGTGCCAAGTTACCAGCCCTGATGCACAACCTTCAACAAAGGTGCACCCATTTACACATGTCTCCACACAGAAGACGCTCTAGCTGAGAATTGAACCGGACAGCGTCTGACTGTGAGGCGACAACGCTACCACAGCACCACCACCGCGGATACAATAATTAGCAAATAATAACAAATAATTAACAAATTTAACAAAAACTGGGACAGTTATTTATTCATTTATTTTATTTATTTTACATTTGTTTACCGGGAAAGTCCGACTGGATATATGTCCATTTTCAGGGAGGCCTGGGGAGAAAACTTCCAGAAAGCAGAGTATAAATATATTAGGAACAATAGAAACATTTAGAGATAAGTATAATATGCAGTTTTCAGTAGGGTCACAAACATGGATAAAACATAGTAGACAACATGAAAATCATGCGGCTTCAATTTCAGACAATAATACATGGAGTTATGGGCACGTCCCTTCAAGAATCCGTACACTTATTAGAGTATAAGATTGAAATGCTTAGGGAGAGTTTGCAGGAACAGTGGGTGGTGATTAGTCAGGGTTTAAGCAGGGACACTGCCAATACTGTTGGACATGTAGTTTGAGGCTTTTTTGAACTGGGTTAAGGAGGATTGGTGAGTACGTTCAGCAGTTAGCATATTCCAAGTTTTGCCTACTGAGTTGGCGAATAGTGAGTCCCCAGCCACATTTATGCTCTTAGTTGTTTGTACCAGCAGTTTGTCAGCAGAGCGTAGTGTCCTTAGTTTGTTGTATGGTTTGATGATCTTATTTAGTGCTGGTATTTTTCTGGGTTGCTATAGTATTTTATGGGTTTTTATAAGTTGGTTGTATCAGAAAAGACTGGGACAGTCTAGCCATCCTAGTTGAGTTAGGTTGATACAATGGTGGATCCTAGAGGTAGGACCAGTAGCAAATCTAGCAATATGATTGTAACAACTAGCAAGTTTGGTAAGGGTGGCTTGGTTCAAGTTAGTGAAGAGGGGGGAGGCATAGAGGAGTGTAGATAGTAGGTGGGACTGAGTGATAGTGCTTTTCACACAGGATTTTTGTGTGTGTATCTGGGGATATGATTGTGCCATTGTTGGAACTTATACTAAAGAATGGTGAGGAAGATTTGCAGGTGGGGGAAAAGATGATCAGTTTAGTTTTATTGGGGTTTAATAGAAGCTGATGGTTTGCAAACCATTTTTCTACATCATTGAAAGTATTCTGGGTTAGAGTTAGAAGCTCAGTTGAGGAGGAGGCGGTACATATTAAAGTAGAGTCATCTATGTATTGGATGCAGGTGGCCTTGGGAGTGAAGGTGGGTATGTCATTGATAAAGACTGAGAAGAGTAGTGGTCCTAGTATGGAGCCTTGGGGGACTTCTAGAGTAATGGGTAGATGTGTGGATAGGGTATTCTGCCATAAAACTGGTTGTTGTCTTTCAGACAGGTAAGATTGGAACCATTTAATTGAGCTACTATTCAATGACAGTTCTTTCAGGTTCTGGTGTTTTTGCTGAAGGTGTTGCTAGAAGTTTGTTTTGTCTAAAAATGTGGCTTTCTTGGTATCATTCCTTAGCTGTCGGAATTTAATATGGTCAAGTGGGTTTTTGACGGTGCGCCAGTTGTCGCATGCTTTATTTCTTACTATGATTTTGATTTTGGTTACTTTAGAGAGCCAGGAGAGGTCTTAGTTTTGACTCTAAGGGTGCGGATAGGAGCATGGGAGTCTAGAATGGAGAGGAATTTAGAATTAAAATAGTCTACAGCATCATCTAATGGAAGTTCTTTAAATATGGCCCAATTGCATGTGCTGAGTTCGTTCTGAAAGTCACTGGAGTTAAAGTTCTTTTTGTTTCTACTTTATACTTAATGATGTAAGTGAGTAAGTGGTCACTTATATCATCTGAGAGGGTACCAGTGTTATACAGGTCTGCGTGACTGTTGATAAGAATCCAATCCAGGATACTGCCTTTGTAGTTGGATTTATTTATTCTGGTGGGTGAGGATACAAGTTGGGTATAGCTGTGAAGGTTTATATGGGTGGTGGGAGATTCAGAGGAACAATTGTTCCAGTCAATATTAACGTCTCCTAACACCATAGTTTCATGGGGATATGTGTTGGAAAGCCATTGGAGGAAGTCTTCTAGGGTATTTGCATTGTTGCCTGGGGGGAAATAATTGCAGGCAATGAATATAGATTTACTTTTGTTAAGCTATAGTTTGCTAACTAGGGCTTCTACATTATTGAACAAGGGGGGATTGCTGTGGGACTAGAGTGACATCTACTGTGTTTTTAAACAGAACTGATACTCCTCCACCTTTCCTGGTGTTTCGGTCTAGTCTAAGTATGTTGCATCCTGGTGGGATAACCTCATCATTTCTAGTTCCTGGTTTTAGCCAGATTATCTGTAAGACATGGCACATCAGGTGAGTAGGTGGCTAGAAGGGCATGAAGATTATGGACCTTGTTGTTAATGCTCCTGATGTTTAGGTGACAGGTCAGGAGAGAGTGAGGGGACCTTGCATTTGGCCATATGTTGAAGGTAGTAGTGGGCTGGGAGCTTGTGGGAAGGGTGGGTCCATGGTTAGGGTGGATGTCCCCATCCCTCATCAGACTAAATTGTACTGTAATTATTAGTTTCAGCACTTTACTTATTATTTTATGATAATATCTAGTTTTGGGGGAGATGGTCTGTGGTCTAGTTATTTGGTGGTTGTTAAAAGTAGAGAAGACATGCTTGTAGTGAGCTAGGGGATGGTCTTATTCACTCAAGGTGTGAACAGAGATGATATGAGATATGGGGTGGTGAAAGCCAAGATAGGGCTGCTTTTCATAGAGGGTGAGGTGATATAGCCCAGTCAATATAACTGAGAGGAACATAACTGGTCTCATCTTGATAGTAGTGGTACTTGGTAAGGAATGTGGGTGGAGAATTAAGGGGATTGTTGGCAGAAAGTGGTGGTGTATGGAGGTGTGGGTTATCTATTATAGGTTGTAGGGGGGTGGAGTGGTTTATTAGGCTTAAATTTAGCAGTAGTGGGGGCAGGCCGAATTTGGTGCCAGGGCAGGGCACGGAGTGAGCAAGAGCAAAGCGAGGGCGAGCAGAGCGTGGCTGTACCAAGTTACAAGGATTTCCAGGGTCTGAGAGTATGCAGGCTTAAATAATACAACTTTGCAGTGTTTTTACTCTGTTCCTTTTAAAGTGAGCTGTAATTTATTCAATTACTTAATTCTTTTAAAAGTGAGCTGTGTTTTACTCAACACTGTATTAAACAAAGTTTGTAGCTTAGCTGGGCAACTTCAATGACTGTTGGCAGAAAGCAAACTTTTAACCTGAATTTTGCACAGAGATTTTGTTATTTCTTTAGCAACAGTGAGATGAATTAAGCAGGGGGGATGTGTTATACAGGCTGTTTAAGCTGTAGAATACATTTTTATTACTTATTACAGCATAGGGAGTCTAAGACTGTTAAGTTATCTTTTACTATGGACCCTAGGCTAGCTGTAGACCAACTGGCTGCATGAGTTAATAGTGAAAACAGTGTGATACAGTAATTGCAAGATAGAGAAACGCAGTCTACATAACAGTTAAAGGCAAAGCAGTATTCGTGTATACATTGCTAACTGAAACTGAGTGTAGAAACAAGATAGTCTTCAGCAGTTAATAATTGCAGCTGTGAGAATGAGCTAGTAATGGGTAATGTAAGGGAGCAATAGGTAGCTTAACCAGGAGTATGACAATAGCAGAGCCAGTGTTTTGCTAGATATTCCTTACGGAGGTTTTTAAACTCATGAATGATGGGGTTTTTGGTCATAGGTTGAGGAAGAGTGTTCCACAGTTTGGAAATTTTATGGGAAAAACAGGCAGTGCCCTGTGTGTTGTGGGCTTGGGTAATCTTAACAATAGTTTATATGGGGATCTTAGTGATCTAGGATTGCTGTTGGGTTGTACTAGATTGGTGAGTGCTGGGCAGTTATTCGATTTATGAATTATATAGTGGGCTATGGACAGTTGACTAAATGTTAGAAAGTTTGGTAGTTCTAACCATCTGAGTTGGGAGAGTACACAGCAGTGGTGGGTTCTGTAAGGGTAGCCTTTGGCAAACTTGGCGATTTTGTTGTAGCATGATTCCAGATTATTTATGTCAGATTTATGAATGTTTGTAAATGCTAGGGAGTCATACAGGAGTGTGGAGAGTAGATGTGTGTAGACAGTGGCTAGTCTGGCGTTGTCTGTAAGGTAAGGTTTAATTCTGTAAAGGGTGCCAAGTTTGGAGTGGACTTTTTTGATAGTGATGGAGATGTGGGTGTCAAACCTTAAGTTGTTATTGATTGTGACACCTAGAACTTTGGCTTGGCTGGTGGGATCTATTTTGGTTCCATTTGTGGAAAGGATAGAAAGTGGAGTCAGACATATTTTTGGTTTATTGTAATTGAAGACAATTAACTTGGTTTGTTGGGGATAAGTATGAGTTAAAGGGCTAGTGAGGTAGTTTTCTATGTCCTGGAAAGATTTTTGCATTTTTGTCTGTAGGTCCTGGGGGATGGGGGCTGTGCAGATTAATGTAGAGTCGTTGGCGTATTGGACTATGGAGGCTAGTTGGGTTGACGAGCTGAGGTTGTTAGGTTCATAGGTTAATACTAAGCTAACTGCCCTTGCAAGCCATTTTAAGCCTAGCCAATTAACCCTTGTGAGACTCAAACCCTGCACCTTGTGTTTGTAAGGCAAAAACCTTAACCATTAGGCCACCCTCAAAATTGTAAAGAGAAGGGGGCCAAGTATGGATCCTAGGGGTACACCAACAGTGATGGGTAGAAGGGGGGACAGGGTGTTCTCCCATTTGGTGGCTTGCTGTCAGTCAGAGAGATAACTATGGAACCCGGACAGGGCTGTTGTGTTGAGGCCATTTGATGATAGTTTATTTAGTAGGATTTGGTGGGAGATGGTGTCAAAGGTTTTTGACATGTCAGGAAATATAGAGGAGACCATTTGGCCTCTGTTTATAAGATCTTGAATGGTGTTTGAGAAAGATAGTTGGGCAGTACTGGTACTATGTTTTGGCCTAAAGCCATGTTGTGTGGGGAGAGGAGTTTGTGATTAAGGAGGTGGGCAAGGAGTTGGGAGTGGATAAATTTTTCTAAGATTTTAGCAAGAAGGGAGAGTATGGCTATGGGACGGTAGTTATTTAGATCCTTTGTGTAGGGGATTGATGTGGGATATTTTCCACAGATGGGGTACATATTGTTCAGAGATAGAATGGTTGATTAGGACAGATATGGGATAGGCAATTGAGGGGGCAGCAATTTTAAGGAATTCATTATGTAATTTATCAGCTGCTAGACATCAGGGTTTGAGTTTGGAAAGGAGAGATTTTATGTACTTTGTTTGGCTTGGGGTGAAAGAGAAGGGGGTGGGGAGTCAGAAGAGGGAAGGGGTACAGTGAGAAGCTGATTAATTGGATTATCAAGAAGAGATGTGATTGAGTTAATGAAGTGGGTATTTAACTGTGTAGCTATTGGGTCTGAAACCTTGGAGTTGGTGGCTGGAGGTTGGGGGTATAGCCTGGGTTGAGAAGATTGTTATTGCTTTGCCAACATTTTCTGGGGTTAAATTGGTGGGTTTGCTGATCTGTCTATTTTTATCTGTCTCTCAGTCTGGTTACGTTGCTGCTGATATGTTGTGTGGTCTATTTTATTTTTGGTAGTGTGCTAAGTGGACCATGCCCTCTCATTGCTTCAGGATTGCTGGGGTATCTTTAGATAGCCAAGGTATGTGCCTAGTTTTTGCTATTATTTTTCTTGTGGGTGCTAGACTGTTGAGTACTTTAAAAAAAGGATTGTTGAAGTAAAGGACTGCCAGATCAAGCGGGAGGCTTCTAAGTGGTGACAAGTTACTTTGCTGAAGAAGGTGGTTGAAAGTGGAGGGGGAAAAGTTTTTTTTGTTCCTGATAAATTTCTATATTGTGTTGGTTTGTGTCTGAACTCATTTTCTATACAGGAAGGTAGGTGAGTGGTCACTGTAGGAGTCTGGAATGTCCCTGGTGACAGGTCTTTTGTTTAGAGGTGAAGTCACCCACTTTGAAAGTATGTGTTCCATTGGTGAGCCAGTTGGCTTCCCACCTGGAAATGTATGGGTTATTCCCAATTAGTAGAGTATCTCTATAATACCTGAGTGAGGGATTGTGTCAAATGCCTTGGCTAGGTCAAGATAGGTGGTATGCACTGTCTTTCCCACATCCAGAACCTTTGTGACTTTCTCACTAGGCTACATGAAAAGAGACATGACTGAACTCATGAATTATGTGTCTCAGGCAGGTATAGCCTTAGCCATAAGCAGCATTTTACCTTCACTAGGATGATATCTCAATACAAACAAACAAAAAAATGATTGACTTCAGCAATTGGCTTAGTTTTAGGTATCATTCAAAATGGGTACTGTATAGGATCATAGGATCATAGGAGGTTAATAGGCTAATGGCTCTAGGGCCCCTACAAGCCTAGCCAAGAGTTTATCCCTAAAAAATAAAACTCAGTCAGCACCTGTAACTCCTGTCAATGAGGGACAAAGGTGGAACTCCTGGGACAAATTTATGGTTTCCCACCCACTCATCAAGGTTCCATTTGAAGAGGGTCAGCAAGCTACTCTGTTTGACATGTATGGGGAAGTCTATTCCAGAGATGGGGAAGCCTCTGGGAGACAAACCTATCTCTCCAGCATGTTTTGTTGATATCACACCACCAGGCTAGTTGCCCAACACAATGCATCTGAAATTCTCCAGGTGCAACTAACACTAGGTAAGACTTCAATCCAAATTGTAGCTTGGTGCAGATCCTCCACCATGCCCCAAGATTCTCACCACACCTTTCTAAACATACTGGAAAATATTAAGATACAACCAAACATCCTAATACTGGGTGATTTCAACTACTCTGCCATTAACTGGGAAAACTACTCCTGTACCAACACCTTTGCCCAATAGTGATTGGAATTCATAAATTCCAATGCCCTGGATCAACTAGTCCATAGTCCCACCAGGGGCTCCAATATCCTAGACCTGGTCATTACCAACATGGTAACTCGATGCTCCACACCTATGGTCACCCCCCTGCTTTGGTCAGCTGTGACCATAAGCTTATCACTCTTGACATCCACATCCCTCCCCACCCCCCAGTAAGGAAACCTCTGTAAAAAACTTCTCCAAAGCCAACTTCATGCTACTCAAGTCAGACGTGACAAACTTCATGATACTCATGCAGACGGTTCAAATGCTGAATTCTACACTAAGGCACTGTACGAGCACATCCACTCATGCATGAATCGTGCCATCCCAAATTCCTAAATAGAACCAAGACAGTCTCTTCCAAAAAAAGGAAGCCAATCTGGTGGTCCCCTGCCATAAACAAACTTTACAACAAAAGGAAGAAACTGTTGCAGGAAAGAGGAAAATCCCAGGATGCAAAAAACTCCCTTACCAGCCTCAGTTAGAAGCTGAGATATTTATTTTATTTTTATTTTTATTTTATTTTACATTTGTTAACCGGGCTAGTCTAGCTGAATGTATTTCCATTTTCAGTAGTGGCCTGGGGAGAAAAGCTCCGATAGTAACACACAGAATATACAAACAATATATACACAGTGTAAAAAAGATAAAAGATATGAACGTAATAATAAAGAGAAGTATTACACTAAACAGTGTCAGACAGTATAAGACAAGTCCCTCATAAAATCCTCCAAAGCTAGTTACGAAAATAAAATTGCCAAACATTCCAAAGACAACCACAAGGCATTCTATAACTATGTCAAGAATCTAAATGGCAATGCTCAGATCTGCTCTGAGCTACAACAGAATGGCATTAAATATACTAATCCCAAGGATATTGCCAATATCCTGGCAGATCGATTCAGTGCCAACTTCACCCTCTCTCACCGCCTAAAGGGCCCATCACAATATCAAAAGATTGCCAAATTCTGGTAATAATGGCCACACAGGTAGAAACTGCACTCCCAAAAGCTAAGAATACAGCATCCATGGGACCAAATTAAATCCCAGGCTATGTACTACATGAACTACAAAATGAACTGGCACCTCACCTAAGTGTCATGTTTAATCATAGCCTCACCTCAGGCTTCGTGCCCACTGAGTGGCGCACAGCTACAGTTATCCTGCTCCATAAGGGAGGATCCGCCTTGGATCCCAGGAACTACCGTCCCATCAGTCTGACAAGCCTGATCTGCAAGGGCATGGAATGCATTATCATGGAACTTATAAACAAAGACATTGGCAACCTTCAAACACTGGACCCCACCCATTTTGGGTTTGTTAAGGGCCGATTTTGTCTCCTGAATCTGGTTGACTTCTTCGAATCAGTCTCCAGAGCTGTGGATGAGGGTAAGGTGGTCCACACAGCCTATCTGGACCTCACCAAGGCCTTTGCCACCACCCCCCACTCCAGAATCATAGATAAACTTACTAAGCTGGACATAAATCCCTACATCACTCGATGGGTTGCCAACTGGCTTACTGAGAGAACCCAGACTGTAAAAGTAGCCGACTCCAAATCCAGCTCCAGACAAGTGACAAGTGGAGTACCTCAGGGTTCAGTCCTGGGACCACTCTTGTTTGGTATCTACTTCTCTGAAGTACAGACCAACACTGAGGGACTCTGGCTAACAAAGTTCTCAGATGACTGCAAACTGGGAGCCATTATTGAATCCCCAAATGATGTGGATATTCTACAAAAGGGCCTTACAGAAACAGATGCCTGGTGCCAGAGACATGGGCTCAAGTTTAATGCCAAGAAATGTATAGTTATCTCCTTTGGAAAAAAAACATGTACCCATGAATTACCACATAGGTGGCAGGACACTAAACATTGAAAGTGTGATGAGAGACTTAGGGACACAGGTGGACAGTGGTCTCACTTTCGATAACCACATTGCCACAACAGTCAGGAAATCCTTCTATCTGGCACACCTCATCACTAAGGGCTTTTCATCCAGAAAAAAGGAGGTCATTGTCCCACTGTACTCATCCCTTATTAGACCCATTATAGAGTACAATGCCCCATTTGGTATGTACATCACAAGACATCTGCAACAGCTGGAAAGGCCACAGAAATACCTCACTAAAAGAATCACAGGCCTAAAGCAGATGCCCTATGCTGACCGCCTTAAAAAACTCCAGCTATACTCTGTCACATATCATCTACTCAGAGGTGATTTCTGCTTAACATACAAAGCCATGTCAAACCCTGAGCTGTTGGATATGCTCCACTTAAAGAAATCCCAACCCATCAGAGCCACAAGCTCCAGGGATCTAAACCTTGTCATCACAATGAACAAAACATGCTGGAGGGATAGGTTCCTGACCCAGAGACTCCCCATACTCTGGAATAGACTGCCCATACATGTCAATCAGAGCACCTCACTGGCCCTCTTCAAAAGGAACTTTGATGATTGGATGGGAGATAGGAAATTCACCCTGGGGATCATATCAGTCTCCCTGCTAGACAGGGGTCCAGAGAAGTAAATATTGTGGGCTGAAATATCCAGGGAATTATTATGGCTAGGCTTGCATAGGCCCTAGGGCCGATAGCCTAGTATCAACCTATAACCTATTAACCAATGATACCATGGTATAAAGAAAAAGGATCAATTTAAAAAATTGACAAAGTGACTGGTGTCATTCAAAGGGGATCCAGTGTCTGTCCACCTGAGATGACATGCTCGACAAGCCACGCTGCTTCGCTACAGACAGTTTGCACCTGTTACCCTTAGGCTTTCAAATACTGACCAAGGCTCTTGCCACCCCCATAGTGCCTTTTTTAGGCAAGGCTGAAAAGACAAACCAAAGTACAAGTAACAAAAAACTGAGGGTAATGATACTCAATGCCAGAAGTCTAAACCTCAAAATGCACGCACTCGAGGCACTCCTCAGTATGGAGAAAATCGATATATGTGCAGTAACAGAAACCTGGTTTAAGGCTCCAGAGAGTACCCCAGCACTACCAGGCTACAACTTGTATCATACATTTCGGCCACAGAACCCAGACC
This sequence comes from Protopterus annectens, assembly GCF_019279795.1. Lineage (NCBI taxonomy): Eukaryota > Metazoa > Chordata > Ceratodontiformes > Protopteridae > Protopterus > Protopterus annectens. The sequence continues at coordinate 1,884,011,352 of NC_056732.1, read as the reverse complement.
GAAATATGAAAGGTGGGGGCATATCCATATTCATCAAGGATACTCACACCTCCAGGTTAGTGGCACAGCACAATGCTTCAGAGATCATCCATGTGCAACTAACAGTGAGCAAAACTGCATTTCAAATTGTAGCTTGCTACAGATCATTCACCATGTCCCAGGACACCCATTCTGCATTTCTGGAAGCACTGAGAAACATAAAGGTCCTACCAAACAACCTAATATTGGGTGATTTCAATTACCCAAACATTAACTGGGAGAACTACTCAAGTACTAACTCCCTTTCCCAACATCTCCTAGAATTTATAAACTCAAATGCCCTGGATCAGCTGGTCAACACTCCGACCAGAGGTGACAACATGGGCGGCTGGTGTTCCACACTGATGTCTGACCATAAACAAATCACTTTGGATATCCACATTACACCCCACCCCGAACAAGGAAACCACCATGAAAAACATTTCAAAAGCAAACTTCACGTTACTTAAGACCGAGGTGGAAAGTTTCAAAGACCCAGTACTAAAGGATAATGCTGTCCAAGCTGCAAAATCCTTTACTAATGCATACTACGGGCACCTACAAGAATGCATGCATCATGCTATCCCGAGCAAAACCAAGACTCACTCCTCCAAGAAAAGGAAACCAGTCTGGTGGTCCCCTGCCATAAACAAGCTATGCAATAGAAGGAGGAAACTAGTACAGAAAAGAGTAAAATCCCAAGGAGGGAAGACATCCCTGATCAGTATCAGCCAGAAACTACAATCTGTCATAAAATCATCCAAGGTGAGTTTCGAAAGAAAAATTGCCAAGGACTCCAAAGGTAACCACAAAGCATTCTTTAGCTATGTCAAGAATCTAAGTGGCAATACTCAGATCTGCTCAGAGTTAGTGCAGAATGGCACAAAATACACTGAACCGACCAATATCGCCAACATCCTGGCAGACATGTTCAGTGCAAACTTCACCCCACTCTCACCCCCAAAAGGGCCCATAACCTTACCAGAAGAATGTAGAGCCCCTGAAATCACAGGCACTCAGCTTAAAACAGCCCTCTCTAAAGCCAAAAACACAGGTATCCCAGGTTGCATCCTACACGAGCTCAAAGACAAACTAACCCCTCACCTAAACACACTGTTCAAACTCAGCCTCTCCACTGGCTACTTACCTATAGAGTGGCACACAGCAACGGTTATTCTGCTCCACAAAGGTGGAGCCACAACAGACCCTGGGAACTATCACCCTATAATCCTGATTAGCTTGGTCTGCAAGGCTATGGAGTGCATCATCATGGATCTCATTAACAGAGACACTGGGAACCTCCAAACACTGGACCCTATCTAGTTTGGCTTTGTTAAGGGCAGATCATGCATCCTAAAGCTGGTGGACTTCTTTGAGACAGTTACCAAGGCTATAGACGAGGGAAAGGTGGTACACAAAGCCTACCTAGACCTCGCAAAGGCCTTCAACACCATTCCCTATTCTGGTATTATAGACAAGCTCACCAGCCTGAATATAAACCCCTATGTCACAAGATGGGTTGCCAACTGGCTCACAGACAGAACCCACATGGTGAGAGTTGCAGGATATAGGTGCGACTCTAAACCAGTTCCAAGTGAGGTTCCCCAGGACTCAGTCCTAGGACCCCTCCTGTTCGGCATATAATTCTCAGAGGTACAGGCAAGCACAGGAGGACTATGTCTGACCAAGTTCACAGACGACTGCAAACTAGGGGCTATAACTGGCTCTCCAGCTGACACAGACATCCTCCAAAAGGGTCTCAATGAGATGCATACTTAGTGTCAAAATCATGGCCTCAAGCTAAATGCCAAAAAGTGCATAGTCATCCCCTTTGGAAAAAAACAAAGTACCCACAAACTACCACATAGGTGGTAGTCTCCTAAATACAGAAAATGTAATAAGGGATCTGGGGACCAAAGTAGATAGTAATCTCTCCTTTGATAATCACATTGCCAAAGTGGTTAGAAAATCCTTCTATGCGGCGCTCCTAATCACAAAAGGGTTCGCATCCAGATCAAAAGAATCATTTTGCCCCTCTACCCATCACTCATCAGACCCATCATAGAGTGCAATGCCCCATTTGGGATGTACCTTACAAGACACCTGCAACAGCTGGAAAGACCACAAAAGTACCTCACCAAGAGGATCACTGGCCTCAAACAGATGCCCTATGTAACTCGACTGAAGAAACTCCAGCTGTACTCAGTTGCTTACTGCCTACTCAGAGGTGATCTCTGCGTGACATACAAGGCCATGTCCAACACAGAATTGATGGACATGCTCCACCTAAAGAAAGCCTTATCCCCTCAAGCCACACACTCTAGGGATCTAAACCTCACCACAATAATAAATAGGACATGCTGGAGGGAAAGATTCCTGTCCCAGAGACTTCCCATGCTTTGGAACAAGATTCCAATCTACATTAGGCAGAGCTCCTCGCTAAACCTCTTCAAGAGAAACCTTGACGAGTGGATGGGAAACAGAAAGTTTATCCTGGGGATTACTTCAGTGGCTCTGCTGGACAGAGGCACAGGGAACTAATCTAAGGAGGCAGTGAAAGCCCAAGACATTCTGGCTAGGCTTATAAATGCCTTCGGGCAGATAGCCTAGTACCTATCTATGAACCTATGGATAAAAGATTGCTTACAAATGTATAAGATACACCCTGAACTGATAAATTACATTGCAGTGACCATGAAAGAGTGGAAAACCACTTTGCAGCAAAGCCATGATAGAGGACAAATTGTTATCCTTTTCTTCAGGCTTTGATGTTTGCCGATAATTCTCTTCTCAGCACCAAGAATTACATCTCCCTGAAGTTCATAGAGCTTTACCCACAGTGGCAACATATTTATGTATGCTTGGACATTCTTTTCTAGTCTAGTTGTTTCTACTTCCACTGGGACTGTGTCCTTATTCTGCACTGCTCTAGTTTCTGCTTTTGAATGTATTGATATTTTATATCCCTCTTGGGTGGAGATGGGGTTATTCATAAATGAGTATAACTGTGCAGCGGTACTTTCTTTTTAACTTTCCAGCTATCAAAGAATGGCATTAGACATTTTTTTATATTTGCAAAAAAAGTGGAAAAACATCTTGGGCCAGGTTCAAAAAGTCTTGCTGAGTGTAAGTGGCTTACTTCGGCGAAAAGCCTATCTGTAACACAGACTTACACCAACATAAGTCTTTTGGAATTGGGCCCCTAGTGTAGATGCAGATGTCTTTCACTGTGTAAAATGCTGTAGTCGATGGGTGCGATTTTATGGTAATCAGTGGTGCGTGTGTCCCTTTTCAGCTACAATATTTGGTTTTCTTGTTACATTTTTCTTAAATGCTGGTGCTAAAGAATTCCATTTAATCACTGAATATTCATTTTTAGCAATCCTTTTAGTTCAGATTCCCAATGACTCTCACTTTTTACTTTCTCCAAGAATTGTTGGGTTTCTAGTGACCATTCCTAAGTCAAAGTGTGATTAAAGTTCATGAAATTAGTTTTGTTTTAGTCCTTGATGTTAGCCAAAGTAGATTTTGTAGCACCTGCAATGTGCCTAGTAATGACTCCTTCTGCAATTCATCCAGAGTTACATATATATCGGTAACACAGGTGGACAGTAGTCTCCCCTTTGATAATCACATCACCACAGTAGTCAGGAAATCCTTCTACGTGGCACACCTCATCACAAAAGGTTTCTCAGCCAGGAAAAAGAGGTCATTGTTCCCCTCTACTCATCACTCATTAGACCCATTATAGAGTAGAATGCCCCTTTTGGTATGTACCTCACAAGACTCTACAACAACTGGAAAGGCCACAGAAATACCTCACAAAGAGGATTACTGGCCACAAACAGATGCCCTACCCAGACCGTCTCAAAAACTCCAGCTTTACTCCGCCGCATATCGCATACTCAGAGGCGATCTCTGCCTAACATACAAAGCTATGTCAAACCCAGAGCTGTTGGACATCCTCCACTTAAACAAATCCCAATCTCTCTGAGCTACATGCTCTAGGGACCTAAACTTTGTCACCACACTAAACAGAACATGCTGGAGGGATAGATTCCTGTCCCAGAGACTTCCCATACACTGGAACAAACTACCTAGCTATATCAAACAAAGCTCCTCATTAGCTCTTTTCAAGAAAAACCTTGATGATTGGATGGGAAATAGGAAAATCACCTCAGGGATAATTTCTGTGGCTCTGCTCGTCAGGGGCACAGGAAAATAATTTTCTTGGGTGGCAAAAGCCAGAGTACCTAGCTAGGCTTATATAGGCCCTAGGGATAATAGCCTAGTACCCACCTATGAACCTATGGTAGATACTGATTCAGAGACGCTACCACTTGCAGCATTGGAACCAGCTTAGCAGGCTGACTTGAGGTTCTTAATATAGAAAACTTTCCGATCTTTGGATCAGTTGTTCATTTCTTGTGAAGGGAATAAGGGACTACCTGTGTCAAAACAGACCATTTCCAAATGGTTGACTCAGGCTATTACCTTTTGTTGTTCTTACCATAACAAAACAATTCCAGGCAGGGTCAAGGCCCACTCTACCAGGGCCTTGGCTTCATCTATGGCTTTTTGGAAAGGGTTGTGTTCAAAAAGACTAATAGAAGTAGCAGCCTGGTCCTTTGTACATACTTTTACAAAACACTACAAGTGTGATTCCTTCTGTAATTCTAGATCCTAGGATCATTCTCCAGGGGTTCCTGGCCCCTAAGGCTACTGCAGAAGTTATCAGTATGACAAGCATAGTACAGTTGTGTAAGTAAATATACCATAACCATAGTTGTTTGAATTATCACTGCAGCAGTAGCTATTCCCTCATCCCTGTGTTTTCTGATTATGCCAGGGTGTATAGAAATGCATATATTTTTACTCCTAGATACGTCTTCTCTGGCTCAGCCTCCCTCTTTCAGTTTGCTTGAAATTTCTGAAGAGACCTCAAATCTGTGTTTTTAGGAAGATCAGGTTGAGACGTCTGTCAGTTTGAGCACATGGATGGTGCCCTCAAAGCTTTGGACGATGTCTGTCTGTCATATCCTTGGATGGATGTTGTGATAAACTAAGGGGCTGCCAGCCCAGCTGGATAGAATTTTGCAAATAATTCTGTGCCATTGTAAATATTAATATGATCCACAGGCTTGTGTCACAAATGTAAAAAAAAAAACTGTTATTTGCTGAGCTTCAAAAATGTAACTATAGTGCACCCTGCTGGGAAAACAGCAGAAATGTGTATAAACTCTATGCCTATGTAATGTATGTTTTCATGGTACAGAGTTAACTTGCAAACTCTAAGAAAATAAGCTGATAAAAAAAAGAATTTTATGACTGTGTGTTATTTCAAGCTAAAAGACAGGATGTCTGGGCTAGGAGCATCTTTCTGTTGTTTTAAGACAGAGATAATTACTAGGTTTCACATGTAAACTGTCTTTTATTGCTGTGACTTCCTAGCAGCTGCAGATCACAAAGAAATGTTAAATTTTAAGTTCTGTGAACCTGGGAAACTTAAGCAGAAGTGACAAGAATGTTGTAATCTGAAATAACTCAGCAGTAATGTGGATTATCAATTTAAGAACTATCTCAAGAGAAAGAGATTGCATTTTGAATTTGTCTTCAGACCTGTTAACAACTCACCAGCACTTGCTTGCTCTGTAAGTTCATAGTTTAGTACTAAGCTAACTGCCCTCTTGTAAGCCATTTTAAGCCTAGCCAATTATCCCTTGTGAGATTCAAACCCTGCACCTTGTGTTTGTAAGGCAAACACCTTAGCCATTAAGCCACCCTCCCAACCGAGAAGGATTGTGATCTTAGTATTTCTCTTAGAGGTAGATAGAAACGTAACAAGGTTAGTCTAGTTGTTTTCTATATTTGTCAGACTGTCCTACAATGTTGTTTTAAAGTATTTTCTGTGATTTCTGAACTCTCGGTTGTCACTGTGTTGAATTAGTGAGTATTGTCTTGTGCTTTTATTATTCATTATTAGATATTTTTAAACCTTTCCAAAGACCATAATTACCACTGTAACAGCTACAAACAAAAGCAATCTGAGGGTTATGCTGCTCAGTGCTAGAAGTCTAAATCTCAAGATGCATTTGCGCGAAGCACTTCTTAAAATGGAGAACATCGACATTTGTGCTGTAACAGAGACCTGGTTCATGGCAGCAGAAAGCACCCCTGCACTACCAGGCTATAATTCATTCCACACCTTTCGGCCCCAGAACTTAGACTGAAGCTCCAAAGGTGGTGATGTGTCCATATTCATAGCAATTCGGGTAATAGCCTGCTATAGGTCTCCAACCATGTTCCAAGACTCACACCCCAGATTGCTTAGCACCCTGGAGAATATTAGGGTCTAACCTAACACTCTCATACTGGGTAACTTCAACTACCCCTCCATAAACTGGGAAAACTACTAATGTACCAATACACTTGCCCAACATTTTCTGGAATTCATTAATTCCAATGCCCTGGACCAGCTCGTTCTTACCCCCACTAGAGGTAGCAACATCCTTAACCTGGTCATTACTAACATGGGCGACCGTTACTCTACACCAATAGTCAACTCCTCCCTGGTTAGATCCGACCACAAACTAATCACCTTGGAAATCTACATCCCTCATCCCACCCCCCGCAAAGGTAACCATCATGAAAAATTTCTCCAAAGCTAACTTTGGGCTCCTAAAAACAGAGGTGGCTAACTTCCCAGCACCCATGAAAATGGAAAATAGTTGCATGACTGCTGAATCATACACCAATGCACTGTACGAACATGTACATAAATGCATGGATCTCGCCATACCCAGTAGAACCAAGACACTCTTCTCCAAATAAAGGAAGCCAATCTGGTGGTCCTCTGCCATAAACAAACTCTACAATAAAAGGAGGAAACTGATGCGGAATAAGGTGAAGTCCCAAGACTGGAAAAACTCCCTTATCAGCCTCAAAAAAAGTTGAGATCCCTCATCAAATCCTCTAAAGCTAGCTATGAAAACAGAATTGCAACAGATAGTAAAGACAACCACAAGGTCTTCTATAGTTATGTAAAGAATCTCCAAGGCTATACCCAGATTTGCTCTGAGCTACTACACAATGGTACCTCCTATTCTGATATTGCCAATATACTGGCTGACAGATTCAGTGCCAAATTTATCCCTCTCTCCTCCCCCAAAGGAGCAATCACAATACCAGTAGATTGCCAGGCACCCAGTATTACTGCTGCACAGGTTAAAATACCACTGTCCAAGGCCAAGAATACAGCTTTTATGGGACCTGACAATATCCCTGGCTGTGTTCTACATGAACTACAGAGTGAACTGGCACCTCACCTGTGTGCCAGGTTTAATCAAAGCTTCACCTCAGGCTTTGTCCCTACTGAATTGCACACTGCTACAGTTATCCTTCTCCACAAAGGAGGAGCAATAACAGATTCTAGGAACTACTGTCCCATTAGCCTGACGAGTCTGATATGCAAAGCTATGGAATGCATTATCATGGACCTAAAAAACAAGGATAAAGGGATTCTCCAAACATTGGATCCCACACAGTTTGGTTTTGTGAAGGGTAGATCATGCCTGCTCAACCTGGTCGACTTCTTTGAGTCAGTCACCAGAGCTGTGGATTAAGGCAAGGTGGTTCATACAGCCTACCTTGATCTGGTCAAGGTTTTTGATACCATTCCCCACTCAGGAATCATAGAAAAACTCACTAAGCTAGACATCAACCCCTACATCACTAGGTGAGTTGCAAATTGGCTCACAGATTGAAACCACATTGTGACAGTAGCTGATCCAAGTCAGACTGCCGACCACTCATGAGTGGAGTCCCACAGGGTTCGGTCCTGGGTCCTGTTTTGTACCTTCTTCTCTGAAGTCCAGGCAGAAAGACCTCACTGAGACCAATGACTGGTGTCAGAATGATGCCCTTAAGCTCAATGCCAGAAAATATGTCATCATCCCTTTTGGGAAAAACCCAGTTCCCATGAATTACCACATCGATGGTAGTCCATTGAACACAGAAGTTGTTATAAGAAATCTGGGAACACAGATTGAGAGCATCCTCTCTTTTGACCACCACATTGCCACTGTGGTCAGAAAGTCTTTCTATGTGGCACATCTCATTACTAAGGGTTTTGCATCCAGGAAGAAAGAGGTCATTGGCCTAATGAGGGAAGAGTAGAGGGAGACAATCATCGAGTACAATTTGTCATGTACCTCATTAGATACCAGCAACAACTGGAGAGGCCAAAAAAGTACATCACAAAGAGGATCCTAGGCCTTAATCACTTGTCACAAATAGACTAAAAAAACTCCAACTATTCTCTCTTATATCGCCTACTTAGAGGCGATCTCTGCTTGACTTACAAAGCCATGTCTGACCCAGCTCTGTTAGAAATGCTACAGCTAAAGAAATCCCAATCCCTCTGCACCACATGCTCCAGAGACCTCAACCTTATTACCACAATCAACAGAACATGCTGGAGGGGCAGGTTCATAACCCAGAGACTGCCCAGGCTGTGGAATAGACTTCCCATACATGTCAAACAGAGCACCTCACTGGCCATCATCAAGAGAAATCTTGATGAGTGGATGGGAAATAGAAAGTTCACCCCGGGGATCACTCCAGTGGCTCTACTTGACAGAGGCACTGGGAACTAAGGTTGGGTGGCTCAATGCCAGGTTAATCCTATGGGCTAGGCTTGTAAAGGCTCCAGGGCCATTAGCCTAGTACACACCTATGAACCTATAAAATAGACTGGACACCCTTTAAACAACTACACCTTAATGATGCTGTACTATACTTTAATAACACCTTCCTTCACATATTTAATACCCTAGCTCCCATTTGTTTGAAAATAATCAAAAAGAACATGGCACCATGGTTCTCTAAGGAATGTAAACACCTGATGAAACAAAGGGACCTAGCCTGGATAACCTGGAAACTAATCAAAAATGAACAAAATCATGTTAATTTCAAAACAAAGTAACAAAACTAATCAACAGAGATAAGAAGTCATACTATTCCCAGCTTCAACTTCAGCATAAAATCAGCCTTAATAAATTTTGGCATGCCATATCTTCTCTACTTAACCCTGGAACAAATAGAGAGCAGACCCTATTACCTGATACCCCTGCATCACAAATAGCTGAAAACTTTAACAAGCCCTTTATAAAATCAATATCAGACCTATTAACTAACATCCCTAATGCTGAACTCCCCACCCTTCAACCTATTCAGACTCCAACCCTAGACCATCAGCTACTTCTAACACTGTCATTAATAACCCCCTTACTCAGCAAAGTGTCTTAAAAACCCTATTCTTATTTCATCCTATACCCACTGACACCATTAAGAAACTGCTACAAAAACTAAAACCCTGCTCCACCTCAGCTGATAATCTTCCACCGCACTACCTAAAACTGGCTGCCATCTCAATCAGCCTACACAGTCATTATCCGTATAAATAGGACTTTATCTGAATCAGAAGTACCTATCATATGGAAACAATCTCACATCACCCCATCCATAGAGGTGGCATCTCTTTTGAGCCATCCAGTTTCTGTCCTATATCCATCTTGTCACTCATATCCAACATTCTTGAGAGAGGTATCCATCACTAGGTAATGCAATATCTACTGCAAAACAATCTTTTAACCAAAACCCAACATGGCCTCCAGCATAGCCACAGCACAGCTACAGCCCTATTATCTTTTACAGACACCGTGAACAAGACAAGAGATGCAGGAAGCTATACAGCCTCAGTATTGATCTCTCCATGGCCTTTAACACAGTGTCTCACCCCTTACTATTAAACACACTGTCTAACTTAGGCTTCTCACATAACATAGTAAAATGGTTTCAGAGCTACCTCAAGGATCATAAACGAGCAGTGAAATGGTCCAATGAACTCTTACCCTTTCTCCACAACCCTACTGGAGTTCCTCAAAGATCAACCCTAGGACCCCTACTCTTCAACATTTTCACAAACAACCTTCACACTACCTCTCACCCTGGAACCCTCTTTCAATATGCTGATGATTCCATCATAATCTGTACCACTCAATCACCACCAGAACTACTTTCAAAAACTCAACAGTCCTTTCCTGCAGTTAAATCCTGGCTAAGAAATGCCCAACTCTTTCTTAATCCAAAGAAGACTAAACTAGTACTCTTTCACCCAAAAACAGCTCCCCTGTCACTGATCATTTCAACATCCTTGCATCTGACAACACTGTCATAGAAATAGTGCAGGAAGCCAAACTTCTAGGTGTTATCATTGACAGTAAACCTTCATTTGACCCCCTTATACAGCAAAATATAAATAAAACTCATCAAAAACTGGAACTCTTATATAGAAACAAACATTTCTTTACTGCAGCAACCAAAACTACCCTTGCAAAAACATTTTTACTTCCCTCCCTTCTTTACGGTGTTCCTATTCTTACTAATTTACAAACTTCTACCCTAAGCAAGAGGAAACAGTGCTAACAAAGTTGCTAAGTTTGCCACAAACTCTAAATATCACATACTCCACAGTAAACTGCTACCAGAACTAAACTGGCTTGAACTCCCCAGCCGACCTGCCTTTATTTAGATATCCACCTTGCACAACCTTTTTTTCAAGCCTACCACCTGGCACCTGCCCAGCACTAGCCAATCCAGTCACACCTTACACACCAAATCGATCCTTACGAATGGAAGGCAAAAATCTGTTAGCTATCTCAAAACCCACAAGTAAACCAGGTCACTCTCTGTATTCGTACTCTGTCTCTATACTATGTAAACAAAACAGCGGAGTAGCAGCATACTATAAAACAAATAAAAAGAAAAAACGCTACTCAGCAATCACGAACCAGAATTTATTACATCCAAGAACACATCAGTTTAAGCGCTTTAATTCACTTTGGTAAGGAACTACTTCTGGTTCGTGATTCCTTAGTAGCATTTTTTTCTGTCTCTATATTATGGAATTCATGAGTTCCTATTACGTGATCGAAAGTATAAAACTTCGAACATCATAAGATTGAACTTCTATGTTCGAAGTTTTGTAATTTCCAACACAAAAAAAAAAAAAAAACATCGGACAGAAAGTAAGTGTCGTAAGCAGGGGACAAGCCCCCATGCACCTCCCACGTGGGGGGCTGCGCCCCCCATACACTCCGCTCTTTAAATATACTAACTCCGAGATTGCACTACAGTGCAGAAAGGGAATATAGTTGGTATATTTAATGAGTGGAGGGTGTGGGGGTCACAGCCCCTCATGTGGGGTGCAGGGGGGCTTGGCCCCTGCTTACAACAGTTATTGAGCTGTTTTTGTTTTGTTTTGTTTTTTTAATTCGAATTGCTGAAACCTCGAACACTTGTGTTCGATGTTTTCAGGTTCGAAGTTTCAGCAATTCGATAACGCAATAGAAACCCGGAATTCACTACCTCTAGTAACCAGGTCTATGCCTGGCCTAACCCATTTCAAAACCTCTTTAAAAAAATCATCTCAAAAATACATGGCTCTGCTCCTGCATAAAGCCCAGCTCTTTCCTCTTCTTCCACACTAGCCTCATCCTCCTCTCCTGTCACATGTCACTCCCTCACAGTCTGCAAGAGCCTAAAGCTCTCGTAATGCCTTCTCTGTTTCTGTACCATATCCTTAAGTTACTGCTCCGGCTGTAATGTCTCTGTTCTTAGCTCTCTCACTATCTTTCTGCATCACTAACTTCCTGACTGTTATTTTCCTAAGTGAATCCAACATTGTACTTTTTCATGTACTAGAACAGTTAATGTCATACAATGCACTACACACATACTAGTTTTGGACACTATCTACTTATAGGCTATGTATATGGTGAGAGTGAGTAGAATAGTCTAACTCTATAGAACTGTCTAGATGTGTGGTATATATTGTAATATCTTGTAACACAGTTCATGTTCTTTCATCTTATTTATGTCAGTATTTCTCATGTCATTTGTATTGTATTGTATTATACTGTATTTGTATTGTACTGAATGTGGAGCTTTTCTCCCCGGGCCTCTGCTGAAAACGGGTTCTGTAGCCCCAGTCAGACCACCCAGGTAAACAAAATTCAAATAAATAAAGGAGAAACCTTAAGGGAAAAGAGACAGCAGGATTTAAATATACAGTTTCACTGAGGTTTGAGACTTGTAGTGTTAATCGCTGAGACTGTGATAGGGATTATTTGTATCTCTAAACTATATTACCTAGCTATTAAAATAATGGTGGCATTTTATTTTTCTTTTTTACCACATGAATTTCTTGTTGCAATTTTTCAGACTTGTCTTTGGTTAAAAACATACAATAAAGCACTCTTTAGAGTTCTATATATTCGGTGAGCTTTCTTTTTTGTTTAGTTCACTTTCTAAAGCAGGCATGGGCAAACTACGGCCCGGGGGCCACATGCGGCCCATTAAACGTTTTGAAAAAATTTAATAAATTAACCTTGTTAATGTTTTATTTCCCCTGCAATTCTGATGTTTCCTCACTAGATGGCGCACTCTAGATATATTGGCTTTGTTGAGGTGAAGCGTAGTCCTATTACTCCACGTTTGCACTTTACCCTTTGACCCACCACCCCTCTATGAAGATGAGCGGACCCAAGAAAAGGAAAGTGGACAGAGAATGTCGAGTGTTCAATAAGGAGTGGACAACTAAATCTTTTTTCACTGAACGCCGATCATCTGCTGTTTGCCTGATATGCCAAGAAACTGTGGCGGTTTTTAAAGAGTATAATATTACTTTTGCCACAAACACAATTGC
>NC_056732.1:1883966843-1883998068 GCF_019279795.1 Protopterus annectens | reverse complement strand
CAGACTGCAAAGCAGGAATGAAATATGGTAAAATGGTGTGGTGACCATTTTTTGCCTATGTGAGAACCACCAGTGTAAGATACAAAATGGACTAAGCAGATGTCCCTATTTCATGCAATTTGTCTACAGTACTCAAATAAGATCAAATATAAATTTTATCTCCAGTCATTCCTCCACATACCAATAATTAGGAACTTCCATTCCTTCTTCTGAAACAAGAGGCAAATGTTTCTTCTTAAGAATAGCATAGCAGGCATATCTTACAGACAGTTTCCCCCATCCTCATTAAACTGTGGTTTTCAGGATTTTTGCGGCAAATCACTTAAGGATTGAATTAACTAAATAATGACGGGCGTTTGAATTTCAGACTTCATATTCTTCAGACAAGAAATGGTAACAAAACCTTTTGTTCTAGCAATTTTCTAAGTTTATAAGATCAGCATTTGAAACTTGTCCCTATTTTGGGGCTGTATTCTCCCATTATTGGTTTTGTCCAGGTTTTTTGTGCTAAGAGCTTGAGAGCTATGATGAGAAGTGAGAACTGAATTCACTAAATTATGGCCATTTAAGTTTCAGTCTTCCTGTCTTTCTGGAAAGTGCTGATTTGGCATAGTGGTATGTTGCTCTGACTGTAGTGCACAGGGTCCTAGATTCAAGACTTGGCAGTAAGATGTATGGTGGTAACACAACATTTTTATTCTAGCAACTTTCCAAAATTATACAAGCAATGTTTAAAATATGTCCATGGTTTGTTGGGCAGTTTTGTCCTTACTGGTTCATGCATTTTGTTTCATTGCCTACTGGAAAATGTTCAAACAGTAAATTTTAAAATGTGCTCTAACTTAAGTCTAACAAGTGTGCTGTATTATACAAGTAATATAATTTAATAAAGTCAGGAAGGTGTATCAAATAACGCATGTATGTTTCTTGTTTTGTGTGCAATCCAGGGGCCTATGATTTGAACAGCCCAAAGATAATCTTTATCCACCACTGGCCAGATGCATTTTCTTTGGATGTGGTGTGGGTTTTAATGCTGTTTCAATGAATGTGAGTTTCAAGGGCAGAGAAGTTTTAATGCCAAGTCTATTTTCATTGTGAGATGGTGTTGCTTTGTTTAGCAGATATCTTAGTGTTTGTGTGCATTGTTGTGCTATAAAATGTAAAAATAAAATCAAAATAATCATTGTAGAAGTAAAGCAGTATGCACACAGTGTTTATGGTAAATGGGGTGAAATAGCCAGGTAATGGGACATTGGAATGGCTGCAGGGGGACTCTGGTGCCATATTTTGGTTGTCTGTTCTTCAGCTTGCTTTTGAAAGTTGGTATCTCACAATTCCATCAGAGTGGGCGGGATTACTTAATTATGTATGCATATTTTATGTTAATCAGCGTACAGATTTGTACCTATTTTTCATGGGCCTTGTCCAGATTTTTGATGTTTCCAGGTTGAGAGGTATGTTGTCAGGTCCCATGAATGCTGTGTTCTTGGCTTTGGAGAGTGTGTTTTTTACCTGTGCAGCCATGATTACAGGAACTTTGCATTCTTCCGATATAGAGATGGGCCCTTTAGGGGGTGAGAGAGGGGTAAAGTTAGCACTGAACCTATCTGCCAGGATGTTGGCAATATCAGTTGGTTCTGTATATTTAGTGCCATTGTGCTGTAACTCAGAGCAGATCTGAGAGTTGCCATTGAGATTCTTGATATAGCTATAGAATGCTTTGTGGTTGCCTTTAGAATAAGTGGTGATTTTGTTTTCGTAACTAGCTTTGGAGGATTTTATGAGGGATCTCAGCTTCTTTCTGAGGCTGACCATGGAGTCTCTCCAATCATGGGATTTTACTCTTTTTTGCAACTGTTTCTTTCTTCTGTTGTAGAGTTTGTTTATGGCAGGGGACCACCAGATCGGCTTCCTTTTTTTTGGAGGATAGCATCTTGGTTCTGTTAGGGATTGCACGATCCATGCACTCATGTAAGTGCTTATAAAGTGCATCTGTATAGGATTCGGCAGTCGTACCTTTATTTTCCATCAGCATGGGTGTCGTGAAGTTTGCCACTTCTGTCTTCAGAAGTGTGAAGTTGGCTTTGGAGAAATTTTTACGGTGGTTTCCCTAATTGTGGGTGGGATGTGGATGTCTAAGGTGATTAGCTTGTGGTCGGATCTGACCAGTGAGGAAATGACCTCTGGTGTGGAACACCGGTTGCCCATGTTGGTAATGACCAGGTCTAGGATATTGCTGCCCCTGGTGGGAGTGTGGATAAGTTGATCCAAGGCATTGGAATTTATGAATTCCAGAAAACATTGAGCCCAAGAGTTGGTACATGAGTAGTTTTCCCAGTTAACGGTGGGGTAGTGGAAATTGCCCATTATTAGGGTGTTAGGTTGTACCCTAATATTTTCCAGTGTATCAAGAAATGAGGAGTGGGAATCCTGGGCCATGGTGGGGGATCTGTAGCAAGCCACAATTTGGATTGCGGTCTTGCCCAGAGTTAGTTGCACTTGGATAATCTCAGATGCATTATGTTGAGCAACTAGCCTGGAGGTGTGGATATCTTAATGAATATGGACACGCCTCCTCCTTTAGTGTTTCGGTCCAGGTTAGGTGGCCGAAAGGTGTAGTAAGAATTATAGCCTGGTAATGCAGGGGTGCTCTCTGGAGCCTTGAACCAGGTCTCTGTCACTGCATAGATGTCGATGTTCTCCATTTTAAGGAGTGCCTGTGATGGAGCAGTAGTTCCCAGGATCCAAGGTGGATCCCCCCCTTGTGGAGGGAGATAACTGTAGCTTTGCGCTACTCAGTGGGCATGAAGGCTGAAGTGAGGCTATGATTAAACATGACACTTAGGTGAGGTGCCAGCTCATTTTGTAGTGCAAGTAGCACACAGCCCGGGATGTCGTCTGGTCCCATGAATGCTGTATTCTTAGCTTTGGAGAGTGCAGTTTTTACCTGTGTGGCCATTATTACCAGAATTTGGCAATCTTTTGGTATTGTGATGGGCCCTTTAGGGGGTGAGAGAGGGTGAAGTTGGCACTGAATCGATCTGCCAGGATATTGGCAATATCCTTGGGATTAGTATATTTAATGCCATTCTGTTGTAGCTCAGAGCAGATTTGAGCATTGCCATTTAGATTCTTGACATAGTTATAGAATGCCTTGTGGTTGTCTTTGGAATCTTTGGCAATTTTGTTTTCGAAACTAGCTTTGGAGGATTTTATGAGGAACTTGTCTTATACTGTCTGACACTGTTTAGTGTAATACTTCTCTTTATTATTACGTTCATATCTTTTATCTTTTTTACACTGTGTATATATTGTTTGTATATTCTGTGTGCTACTATCGGAGCTTTTCTCCCCAGGCCACTACTGAAAATGGAAATACATCCAGCTAGACTAGCTCGGTTAACAGATGTAAAATAAAATAAAAATAAAAATAAAATAAATATCTCAGCTTCTAACTGAGGCTGGTAAGGGAGTTTTTTGCATCCTGGGATTTTCCTCTTTCCTGCAACAGTTTCTTCCTTTTGTTGTAAAGTTTGTTTATGGCAGGGGACCACCAGATTGGCTTCCTTTTTTTGGAGGAGACCATCTTGGTTCTATTTAGGAATTTGGGATGGCACGATTCATGCATGAGTGGATGTGCTTGTACAGTGCCTTAGTGTAGAATTCAGCATTTGAACCGTCTGCATGAGTGTCATGAAGTTTGTCACTTCTGACTTGAGTAGCATGAAGTTGGCTTTGGAGAAGTTTTTTACAGAGGTTTCCTTACTGGGGGGTGGGGAGGGATGTGGATGTCAAGGGTGATAAGCTTATGGTCAGAGCTGACCAAAGCAGGGGGGTGACCATAGGTGTGGAGCATCGAGTTCCCATGTTGGTAATGACCAGGTCTAGGATACTGGAGCCCCTGGTGGGACTATGGACTAGTTGATCCAGGGCATTGGAATTTATGAATTCCAATGACTGTTGGGCAAAGGTGTTGGTACAGGAGTAGTTTTCCCAGTTAATGGCAGGGTAGTTGAAATCACCCAGTATTAGGATGTTTGGTTGTATCTTAATATTTTCCAGTATGTTTAGAAAGGTGTAGTGAGAATCTTGGGGCATGGTGGGGGATCTGTAGCAAGCTACAATTTGGATTGCAGTCTTACCTAGTGTTAGTTGCACCTGGAGAATTTCAGATGCATTGTGCTGGGCAACTAGCCTGGTGGTGTGACATCAACAAAACATGCTGGAGAGATAGGTTTGTCTCCCAGAGGCTACCCCATCTCTGGAATAGACTTCCCATACATGTCAAACAGAGTAGCTTGCTGACTCTCTTCAAATGGAACCTTGATGAGTGGGTGGGAAACCATAAATTTGTCCCAGGAGTTCCACCTTTTTCCCTCATTGACAGGGGTTACAGGTGCTGACTGAGGTTTATTTTTTAGGGATAAACTCTTGGCTAGGCTTGTAGGGGCCCTAGAGCCATTAGCCTATTAACCTCCTATGATCATATGATCCTATACAGGACCCATATTGAATGACACCTAAAACTAAGCCAATTGCTGAAGTCAATCATTTTTTTTGTTTGTATTGAGATATCATCCTAGTGAAGGTAAAATGCTGCTTATGGCTAAGGCTATACCTGCCTGAGACACATAATCCATGAGTTCAGTCATGTCTCTTTTCATGTAGTCTAGTGAGAAAGTCACGAAGGTTCTGGATGTGGGAAAGACAGTGCATACCACCTATCTTGACCTAGCCAAGGTATTTGACACAATCCCTCACTCAGGTATTATAGAGAAACTCTACTAATTGGGAATAACCCATACATTTCCAGGTGGGTAGCCAACTGGCTCACCAATGGAACACATACTTTCAAAGTGGGTGACTTCACCTCTAAGCAAAAGACCTGTCACCAGGGACATTCCAGACTCCCACAGTGACCACTCACCAACCTTCCTGTATAGAAAATGAGCTCAGACACAAACCAAAACAATGTAGAAATTTATCAGGAACAAAAAAAACTTTTCCCCCTCCACTTTCAACCACCTTCTTCAGCAAAGTAACTGGTCACCACTTAGAAGCCTCCCGCTTGATCAGGCAGTCCTTTACTTCAACAATCCTTTTTTTAAAATACTCAACAGTCTAGCACCCACAAGAAAAATAATAGCAAAAACTAGGCACATACCTTGGCTATCTAAAGATACCCTAGCAATCCTGAAGCAATGAGACAGGGCATGGTCCACTTACCACACTACCAAAAATAAAATAGACCACACAACATATCAGCAGCTACGTAACCAGACTGAGAGACAGATAAAAATAGACAGATCAGCAAACCCACCAATTTAACCCCAGAAAATGTTGGCAAAACATTAACAATCTTCTCAACCCTGGCTATACCCCCACCCCCCACCCACCAACTCCAAGGTTTCAGACCCAATAGCTACACAGTTAAATACCCACTTCATTAACTCAATCACATCTCTTCTTGGTAATCCAATTAATCAGCTTCTCACTGTACCCCTTCCCTCTTCTGACTCCCCACCCCCTTCTCTTTCACCCCAATCCAAACAAAGTACATAAAATCTCTCCTTTCCAAACTCAAACCCTGCTGTCTAGCAGCTGATAAATTATGTAATGAATTCCTTAAAATTGCTGCCCCCTCAATCGCCTATCCTATATCTGTCCTAATCAACCATTCTATCTCTGAACAATATGTACCCCATCTATGGAAAATATCCCACATCAATCCCCTACACAAAGGCGGCCCCTCTAAGGATCTAAATAACTACCGTCCCATAGCCATACTCTCCCTTCTTGCCAAAATCTTAGAAAAATTTATTCACTCCCAACTCCTTGCCCACCTCCTTAATTGCAAACTCCTCTCCCCACACAACACGGCTTTAGGCCAAAACATAGTACCAGTACTGCCCAACTATCTTTCACAAACACCATTCAAGATCTTATAATCAGAGGCCAAATGGTCTCCTCTATATTCCCTGACATGTCAAAAACCTTTGACACCATCTCCCACCAAATCCTACTAAATAAACTATCATCAAATGGCCTAACAGCCCTGTCCTGGTTCCATAGTTATCTCTCTAACTGACAGCAAGCCACCAAATGGGAGAACACCCTGTCCCCCCTTCTACCCATCACTGTTGGTGTACCCCTAGGATCCATGCTTGGCCCCCTTCTCTTTACAATTTTGAGGGTGGCCTAATGGTTAAGGTGTTTGCCTTATAAACACAAGGTGCAGGGTTTGAGTCTCACAAGGGTTAATTGGCTAGGCTTAAAATGGCTTGCAAGGGCAGTTAGCTTAGTACTAACCTATGAACCTATGAACCTAACAACCTCAGCTCTTCAACCCAACTAGCCTCCATAGTCCAATACGCCAATGACTCTACATTAATCTGCACAGCCCCCATCCCCCAGGACCTACAGACAAAAATGCAAAAATCTTTCCAGGACATAGAAAACTACCTCACTAGCCATTAACTCATACTTATCCCCAACAAACCAAGTTAATTGTCTTCAATTACAATAAACCCAAAATAAGTCTGACTCCACTTTCTATCCTTTCCACAAATGGAACCAAAATAGATCCCACCAGCCAAGCCAAACTTCTAGGTGTCACAATCGATAACAACTTAAGGTTTGACACCCACATCTCCATCACTATCAAAAAAGTCCACTCCAAACTTGGCACCCTTTACAGAATTAAACCTTACCTTACAGACAAGGCCAGACTAGCCACTGCCTGCACACATCTACTCTCCACACTCCTGTACGACTCCCTAGCATTTACAAACATTCATAAATCTGACCTAAATAATCTGGAATCATGCTACAACAAAATCGCCAAGTTTTCCAAAGGCTACCCTTACAGAACCCACCACTGCTGTGTACTCTCCCAACTCAGATGGTTAGAACTACCAAACTTTCTAACATTTAATCAACTGTCCATAGCCCACTATATAATTCACAAACCTAACAACTGCCCAGCACTCACTAATCTAGTACAACCCAACAGCAATCCTAGATCACTAAGATCCCCATATAAACTATTGTTAAAGATTACCCAAGCCCACAACACACAGGGAACTGCCTGTTTTTCCCATAAAATTTCCAAACTGTGGAACACTCTTCCTCAACCTATGACCAAAAACCCCATCATTCATGAGTTTAAAAACCTCCGTAAGGAACATCTAGCAAAACACTGGCTCTGCTCCTGTCATACTCCTGGTTAAGCTACCTACTACTCCCTTACATTACGCATTACTAGCTCATTCTCACAGCTACAACTATTAACTGCTGAAGACTATCTTGTTTCTACACTCAGTTTCAGTTAGCAATGTATACACGAATACTGCTTTGCCTTTAACTGTTATGTAGACTGCGTTTCTCTATCTTGCAATTACTGTATCACACTGTTCTCACTATTAACTCATGCAGCCAGTTGGTCTACAGCTAGCCTAGGGTCCATAGTAAAAGATAACTTAACAGTCTTAGACTCCCTATGCTGTAATAAGTAATAGAAACGTATTCTACAGCTTAAACAGCATGTATAACACATCCCCCCTGCTTACTTCATCTCACAGTTGCTAAAGAAATAACAAAATCTCTGTGCAAAATTCAGGTTAAAAGTTTGCTTTCTCCCAACAGTCAGTGAAGTTGCCTGGCTAAGCTACAAACTTTGTTTAATACAGTGTTGAGTAAAACACAGCTCACTTTTAAAAGAATTGAGTAAAATTGAATAAATTGCAGCTCACTTTAAAAGGAATGGAGTAAAAACACTGTAAAGTTGTATTATTTAAGCCTGCATACTCTCAGACCCTGGAAATCCTTGTAACTTGGTATAGCCACGCTCTGCTCGCCCTCGCTTTGCTCTGACTCATTCCATGCCCCGCCCTGGCCCCAAATTCCACCTGCCCCCACTGCTGCTAAATTTAAGCCTAATAAACCACTCCACCCCCTACAACCTATCATAGATAACCCACACCTCCATACACCACCCCTTTCTGCCAACAATCCCCTTAATTCTCCACCCACATTCCTTACCAAGTACCACTACTATCAAGATGAGACCAATTATGTTCCTCTCAGTTATATTGACTGGGCTATATCACCTCACCCTCTATGAAAAGCAGCCCTATCTTGGCTTTCACCACCCCATATCTCATACCATCTCTGTTCACACCTTGAGTGAATCAGACCATCCCCTAGCTCACTACAAGCATGTCTTCTCTACTTTTAACAACCACCAAATAACTAGACCACAGACCATCTCCCCCAAAACTAGATATTATCACAAAATAATAAGTAAAGTGCTGAAACTAATAATCACAGTACAATTTAGTCTGATGAGGGATGGAGACATCTACCCTAACCATGGACCCACCCTTCCCAAAAGCTCCCAGCCCACTACCACCTTCAACATATGGCCAAATGCAAGGTCCCCTAACTCTCTCCTGACCTGTCACCTAAACATCAGGAGCATTAACAACAAGGTCCATAATCTTCATGCCCTTCTAGCCACCTACTCACCTGATGTGCTATGTCTTACAGAAACCTGGCTAAAACCAGGAACTAAAAATGATGAGGTTATCCCACCAGGGTGCAACATACTTAGACTAGACCAAAACACCAGAAAAGGTGGAAGAGAAGCAGTTCTGTTTAAAAACACAATAGATGTCACTCTAGCCCCATAGCAACCCCCCTTGTTCAATAATGCAGAAGCCCTAGTTAGCAAACTACAGCTTAACAAAAGTAAATCTATATTCATTGCCTGCATTTATATCCCCCCAGGCAACAATGCAAATACCCTAGAAGACTTCCTCCAATGGCTTTCCAACACATATCCCCATGAAACTATGGTGTTAGGAGACATTAATATTGACTGGAACAATTGTTCCTCTGAATCTCCCACCACCCATATAAACCTTCACGGCTATACCCAACTTGTATCCTCACCCACCAGAATAAATAAATCCAACTACAAAGGCAGTATCCTGGATTGGATTCTTATCAACAGTCACACAGACCTGTATAACACTGGTACCCTCTCAGATGATATAAGTGACCACTTACTCACTTACATCATTAAGTATAAAGTAGAAACAAAAGGAACGTCAACTCCAGTGACTTTCAGAATGAACTCAGCACATGCAATTGGGCCATACTTAAAGAACTTCCATTAGATGATGCTGTAGACTATTTTAATTCTAAATTCCTCTCCATTCTAGACTCCCACGCTCCTATCCGCACCCTTAGAGTCAAAACTAAGACCTCTCCTGGCTCTCTAAAGTAACCAAAATCAAAATCATAGTAAGAAATAAAGCATGGGACAACTGGCCCACCGTCAAAAACCCACTTGACCATATTAAATTCCGACAGCTAAGGAATGATACCAAGAAAGCCACATTGTTAGACAAAAAAAACTTCTAGCAACACCTTCAGCAAAAACACCAGAACCTGAAGGAACTGTCACTGAATAGTAGCTCAATTAAATGGTTCCAATCTTACCTGTCTGAAAGACAACAAGCAGTTTTATGGCAGAATACCCTATCCACATGTCTACCCATTACTCTAGGAGTCCCCCAAGGCTCCATACTAGGACCACTACTCTTCTCATTCTTTATCAATGACCTACCCACCATCACTCCCAAGGCCACCTGCATCCAGTACACAGATGACTCTAATATGTACCGCCTCCTCCTCAACTGAGCTTCTAACCCTAACCCAGAATACTTTCAATGATCTAGAAAAATGGTTTGCAAACCGTCAGCTTCTATTAAACCCCAATAAAACTAAACTGCTCATCTTTTCCCCCACCTGCAAATCCTCCTCACCATTCTTTACTGTAAGTTCCAACAATGGCGCAATCATATCCCCAGATACACACACAAAAATCCTGTGCGAGAAGCACTATCACTCAGTCCCACCTACTATCTACCCTCCTCTATGCCTCCCCCCTCTTCACTAACTTGAACCAAGCCACCCTTACCAAACTTGCTTGTTGTTACAACCATATTGCTAGATTTGCTACTGGTGCTACCTCTAGGATCCACCATTGTATCAACCTAACTCAACTAGGATGGCTAGACTGTCCCAGTCTTTTCTGATACAACCAACTTATAAAAACCCACAAAATACTATATCAACCCGGAAAAACACCAGCACTAAATAAGATCATCAAACCATACAACAACCTAAGGACACTACGCTCTGCTGACAAACTGCTGGTACAAACAACTAAGAGCATAAATGTGGCTGGGGACTCACTATTCGCCAACTCAGTAGGCAAAACTTGGAATATGCTACCTGCTGAACGTACTCACCAATCCTCCTTAACCCAGTTCAAAAAAAGCCTCAAACTACACTTCCAACAGTATTGGCAGTGTCCCTGCTTAAACCCTGACTAATCACCACCCACTGTTCCTGCAAACTCTCCCTAAGCATTTCAATCTTATACTCTAATAAGTGTACGGATTCTTGAAGGGACGTGCCCATAACTCCATGTATTATTGTCTGAAATTGAAGCTGCATGATTTTCATGTTGTCTACTATGTTTTATCCATGTTTGTTATCCTACTGAAAACTGCATATTATACTTATCTCTAAATGTTTCTATTGTTCCTAATCTATTTATACTCTGCTTTCTGGAAGTTTTCTCCCCGGGCCTCCCTGAAAATGGACATATATCCAGTCGGACTTTCCCGGTAAACAAATGTAAAATAAATAAATAAATGAATAAATAACTGTCCCAGTTTTTGTTAAATTTGTTAATTATTTGTTATTATTTGCTAATTATTGTATCCGCAGTGGTGGTGCTGCGGTAGCGTTGTCGCCTCACAGTCAGACGCTGTCCGGTTCGATTCTCAGCTAGAGCGTCTTCTGCATGGAGACATGCGTGAATGGGTGTACCTTCGTTGAAGGTTGTGCATCAGGGCTGGTAACTCGGCATGTACAAATCAACTACCAATCATTAGCGGACCGGAGTTCTGCTGTGGCGACCCCTAACCAGGAAAAGCCGAAAGACACAACAATTTGCTAATTATTGTAATATAACTAATTTCTTTCCTGACTTGCTTTGTACATTGTTGATTAATACATGTTTAATTTGATTTTTTAATACTGTCAATTTTATGTATGGAGCTTTTCTCACTGGGCCTCTGCTGAAAATGGGCCTCATGCCCAGTCGGAGATTACCCGGTAAGCAAACAAATGAAATAAAAACAAATAAATAAATAAATACCCCATGGTTCTGTGCTCTGCCACTTACTATTTGGAATTTATTTCTCAGAAATCCAGGGAAACTAGGATGGCCTGATGTTGACCAAGTTTGCTGACAATTGTAAATTTGGATCAATCATTGAGTACAGCTATGATGTTAGTATACTGCAGACAGGGTTAATGCAGACAAACAGTTGATGGGAAAGCCACAGATTAAAGCTAAATGCAAAAAAAAATGCATTATTCTTCCTTTTGGGAAAGGTGACATCTGTACTAATTATGTTATAGACAGCACACCCCTAAGTACAGATCAAGTGGTACATGATCTGTCTACTCAGGTTGATAGCAACCTGAAATTTGACCATCACATATCCGTAGTAGTAATAAAATTCTTCTATGTGGTACATCTTATAAGAAAATGCATCACATCTATATCTAAGGAATTTATATTTCTATTATATTCGGCCCTTATCAGACCAATAATTCAGTACCATGCTCCCTTTTACATGTACCTCTCCAGACAACTGCAACAAATGGAAACACCACAAAGGGTTCTCACCAAGAAATTACAGGGTACACAAAACAAGTCTTACATGGAAAGACAGAAAGCCCTATCACCATATTCTGTTTCCTACTGGTTGCTAAGGGGTGGCCTGTGCCTGGCTTGCAGGGCAATGTTTGACAAGGCTCTGATGGAAATGCTATACATTTGTAAATCAAACTTTTTGGACATCACTTACTCCAGGGATCTTAACTTAGCCTCTGACATGAACAGGTCAGAGATAGATACATCACCCAGAGACTGCCACTTCTCTGGAACAAGCTTCCAAGTCACATGAAATAGAGGACCTCCATGACACTTTTATTTATTTATTTAACATTTGTTTACCAGGAAAGTCCGACTTGGAACAAAGCCAATTTTCAGTTGAGGCACGGGAAGAAATGCTCCAGAAGCATGTCTTTGTGAAGTGGGAGGAATCCAGAGTACTCAGAGGAAACCCACATGAATACAAGGAGGACATGCAGACTCCGGACAGAAGGCACCCCAGCTGAGAATCGAACTGGAGAACCTCTGCGCTATCCTCAAATGCAACTTAGATCAATGGATGGGTGACCATAAATTCACTCCTGGTGTGGCACCCATGTACTTCCTGGACAGAGGAAGTCAGTGTAAGCTTTCATAGACCCTTACCTTTGTGACTGTCACTCACCTAACCCCTGACCATTCGGGCAACCTGGGATAAATATAGGTAGATCTGTAAAGGCTCAAGGGCCATTAGCCTAGTAACCTTCTCTGAACCTATGAAGCTATGAAGTTGGTAGATACATATATAGACAAAATACTGGAACAACAATTTATTAGACATACAAAGAAACAAATTCATACATAAAATAAAAGACAAGTTAGATTATAGTCATGTCTTCTATGTGAAAATAATTCTTCAAGTGACTTTTAAAGCAACAGAAAATGTAGATTTCTCTCAGCAATATTAAACACTGATGGCAAGTAGCTTACTAACATACAGAAGATTTTACAACAAGGGAAGTTATATTATGCAAAACAACAAATAAATGGCCAAATAAATCCAAGAAAAACTTTAATAAAACTGTAGTGCCTTGGCATACAAGCCTTCAATGAGTTATAGTATGCAAAATAATTTACTAAATTGATAGCACCATTAGATAAAGACTTGGATTTGATTTGTTGGACTTCATAATTCTGAGATAGAAAACTATTTTACATGTTGAAAGTTGAAAGTAGCCCTCAGAAAATTTAAGCATAGGCTGTTACCAGTTGAGGGAAGTATTGCTTATTTTTAAATCTCAGAAGATTTGGAAATACAAATGTAAGAATGCGTGTATAATGACTGGAGGACTAAGGGTGCTCCTTTATAATTGTATGCAAAGAGTTATGTTACATTATTAAAACTGAGCTGGAAAGGAAACTATAACAAAAGTCTTTATAATTGGAGACCAGTTTTGCTACTTAATTTTGATTATACTTTACTGGCTTGCATTATTTAGCAAAATCCTGAAAGTCTAGTTATAACAATATTTATCAGATTAGATTGAAGACATAGTGCATACATTAGGGATATCAAGCATGTTATATGCAACATCTATATTTAAGACAACAATCTGGGATTTTGTAGATTAAAGATATAAAGTTGGGAGGGTGGTCTAATGGTTAAGGTGTTTACCTTACAAACACAAAGTGCAGTGTTTGAGTCTCACAAGGGATAATTGGCTAAGCTTAAAATGGTTCACAAGGGCGGTTAGCCTAGTACTAATCTAATCTAATCAAGCATGTAAATCTATATTTCTTGAGCAATTACTGTATCATCTAGTAGTATTAAGGACTGAAAATAAGATATGAAAGGGATTAAGTTGTAATATCAAATCTGTACAGAAAACCAGTGATCTTGGTAAGAACATTCATACTCAAAGAATGAGAAGACAAGGTTGTACAGAAGTGGAACTTTATTTCCATCTTATATGTATCTTGAAGTACATCATATTAAAGTTAAAATGATTGATGCATGATTGAAATTCCCAGTAGTACTGGCATACACTGATATCCTATCAGACTGGTAATATGAAGAGATATAAATAAATATTACATTTTATACAATCACCATTTCAAATCTTACAATTAAGATTAATTTTGATAAAAAACAAAGTTCAAACTGGGTTTGAAGGATACTTGAAGGAAACTTGTTTCTCAAAAGAACACTTTTCAATATTTGGAGTTAAATTTGGGAAATGAAAGTAATATATGAACACTGTGATAAAATAATTAAAGACATAGGGCAGGATTCACGAAGCCTCCGTGTAAGAGTTATAACTCATACATGGAGGCTGCAGTTAAACGGAGTGATGTCAGCATGCTCTGCATATTCATGAGAGCATGCTGAATCACACCTCAGGAGCGGTCCGTAAGGCAAGGGGGCGGTCCAGAAGCTGAGCCCTGTAAGCGGACACGCCCCCAGAAGAGTGAAAAGTTCCCAAAGTAAACTCACCCACGACAGAGTCCACGGAAATGTGAATAAACAGAACACAACACATGCCCCCACAGACTATGAACAGAAAACATATAAATAAACATGTTATATATTTTTAAATTGTAAAATAAGTTTAACAGTGAAAAATCATGTTCTGTTTGCACGTAGGCGTTCAGAAAGCAACCACAGTTAGCAAGAAGTCAGTGGAAAGCATATAAAGAACTAAATATGCAAAATAAGCCAGTGAAAGCAATAGCGTAGCGGGTAGAGATGTTGGCTGAAGAGCAAGCATTCATGGTTCGTGCCCCTAACAACACCAATTTTTATTTTTTAGCAAAATAAAGCAGGAAACAAGTTCCCTTGACAAATATGTACATTATAAAACCACATTTTGCATATACTAAAAATGTAATGAAATAGCCCATTTTATATTGAAGAAATGTCCAGGTAACAAAAAGAATAAAAAATGCCAGATATTGCTTCCATGAAAAGCTGAGCTACAGTTTAACAGGAGTGGAATGCATCTGCCCGTAGATGAGCAGTGAAAGTTTAACTGGTGCAAAATGAGTGCCACGTAGCTGAGTGGTAGTGTGGTTTAACATGCTAAAATCCTAACTTGTGCCCCTAACTGAGCTGAGCGTAATATGCGCGTGCCGATAGCCAAATGAGGCTTAAAGCAGCATACTCCCGTTTGCGATGAGCTGCGTGACCTGTTAATAAACAAAAGCCAACCAATGCGGCAACGATTGAGCAAAAGCCGTATCAAAACTGCCTTTACGGGTTACAGACACACCCTCAGCATGTCCTAGACAGTCATGAAAAATAAAAAGCAGTGGCTTGCGGGTTCCAGCATTTGTGATACTATACACCAGAAGTAGTCAAGAGTAGTGAACCACTGAAGCTTATGACAGCCAGTACTTCTATAAATGCAATAGTAGCTAATATATAGAAATGAATATGTCAATAGAGCATGACAATGCAGGTTTTACTGAAGGTGAGACAATTCCAAAATGCGGCATCCTGTTGTATGTAATGAGGAAAAACGGACCCATATAAGCTCCCATAGGCGGGAACAAGGTTGAGCTATAAGCGATTGTAGAACTGTACTGGCAGGCAGAATGACAGGAGTAGGAGAGGGAGTAGTTGCTTTTGAGCACAGAGGGGTGGGCGTGTTGAGGAGTCCCAGGTACCATGGTCTGGCAGCCTTAGTCCACAATCATGAGGCCCAACTCATGCAGGGCCAGGTCCTCTATGGGAGCATACAGGGCCGAGGTGTGGGACGGGTTGAAGGGCTCTTAGTCCTCACCAGTGCCACAGGTGGGATTCCAAAGACTGGTGAGCAGTTTGTCACCGTCCACCATGTGGAACTGAAGAGATGCAAGCAGGGACCTAGCCTCAAAACTTTGGATCCAGGGAAGCCGGCAAACAACACCCCAATGCCCCACTACTGAGTAAGTTACATTTAATTATGTATGTAAGAAATTAAACCTTCAGGCTGATATTATGCATGGAAATGCTTGCTTATTCCAATATTACTTCATTTATATTACAGCTGCGGGTGTCCGCTTCTGCAGAACTGCAGAAGCCGCAGGAAGCGAAGGTATTGGTGGATGTCTGCCACCAGGCAGGTCAATATTATCCACTACCAGTAACTTTGTAAAAAGTATAAAAAGTATGACAGCTCAGCAAGAAGTGCAGTGTAGTCAATGAAGGAATAAAATGTGCAAAGTAACAGTGTGTGAAAGTGTCTGCATAAGTATTGCTGGATTACAAAAAGTGTGTTTCAGCCTGTAAGTTAAACCCGAAAAAATGAAACCAATAAAGTCTGACATATATTCTGAAATAAAAAATGCCCTACCTGTAGCAAAAGAAGGCAGTACACAAACCTGCAGCAGGCTGAAAAATATAGTTGCAGAAGATGGTGACAAAGTCACATTGTGAAATATATCCCTGTTGAAATACTGAAACATGACAGAAGTGAGACTGCTTTCCGGAAAGGATTGTAACACTATAGGTAAAACATGTCAATAAAGCCTGAAGTAAGTACCATCCTGAATAGTAAAAGAAATGAAAGCAAGGTGAGGAGGTGTGAGAAAGTGTCACAGATCCAGCCATTACATTTGTGCAACCCTGAATGCAAAAGTATGCTACAGTCAAGACAGAATGAGAAGTAAGCCAGCAGTCAAAACCAAACAGTGAAATCTGTTCAAAGGTATTTGCTGCATCTGGAATGTGTCGAAATCTAGGATAGGCTGCTCCTCAGTCCCCATTATGCGAATAGGATGATTGTCTGATGTGCAAACATCCACACTTGTGTCTACAGCTATGTAAAGCAAATGTAGCAGGATGATGTAGCACAGACAAACTTAGATAACGGTGGCAGCATGAAGAACAATAAAATATATTGATGTTGCGAAATGTGAGTCCTATCCACCAGGATTGAAATAGTTATCTCATATAGAAACTGTAGTTAGAACAGTAGTATATAACTATAGCTAATAGAAATGTACAACATGTGAGCATTGAGAGAAGGTGTTAATATTATTTTCTACCCCTCCTAACCACATATAACCCATTCCGTGAAAATGGTATGTGCAATCACAATTAACTTTTACCCTGGACGTTTGTCCTCTTGGGTCTCCATATTTGCATGTCCGTTGATGTATCTGCCCTGTTCCTTACATCCAAACACAGTGGCCTGTTGCCATCCAATTAACCCTACATGTTGTTGGACTGTATATTTCTGGTCAAATTATGCATGTGTTATACCCACGCTGTTCAATAAGGGTGGCAGTATATCGGTGTTTGGTTGACGGGAGGAATACTAATGCAATAACATTTTGTAGTGAATAGTATTGTATAATACACTAGCAAACTGTCATGACATAATGCAAAACATGGGGCGACAGGAAGGCGGGGTTCCGGCGGACCACCTCTCCACCTCAGCTGCGAGTGCACCTGGCACTGAGTGCGGTCAGACCCTCCTCCGGTGGCCTGTGCCACCTGCGAAGATGGAAGCTTTTCTGCAGAAAGGGGATGGGCTCGCCCCCTCTGCAAGTGTGGCGGGAGAGAACTCCTGCCACCTCCATAGCGTCCGGACTGTGGTGCGTGGGGGTCGGGACTCTGTTCTCGAAGGCTATGCCAACAGAGCCTGGGTGGCACAACGGGCATGCCTGTTGCCTTGCAGCCCTACACAGCCCCAGCACAGCCCATCCTGGGCAGTGAAGACAGTAGCAGCGCTACACCTATGGGTGGGGATATCAGTTCCACTATTGCCATCTACCGGCGAACTCGACGGGCTCTGGATGTCAAACCTCTGTCACCATCAGTTGTGTAACCCCCCACTGCACGTGTCATGCACGGCCTGTCGTCTTGTTTGTCTTGTCTGGTACCTACCCAACCTACCTCCCCAGGCACAACACTAGCTTCCACCCCACCCCTGACACCCACCACTCTCACCTGATAACAAAAAAAAAAAAAAAAAAAAAAAGGGCACTCTGTACCCACAAAAAAATTACGCCCCATGCAGCGCTGCATTCTGCATGTGCTTTGGACATAGCAATCTATCAATTACAATTGTGGCTGTACAACAGTATTATTGTTGGTCTGACACCTCTCAGGGGTGGAGGAACAAATGTCACACCAAATTACATACATATGCTGGCTGTTGTGATGAAGAAAATGGGCAGCTATGGGCCTTACCTACATCCCTCCTGCAATCCCAAACATTTCTATCTTTATCCTCTTTGTGACCCTTGCACCACCCACTTTCCCTCTCTCCCCATTTTCTTTCTTTCCAAAGAAATAGCGGAGTGTATGTCAGAATGGCTTGCCGTTAGCGGTTGTAGCGGGTGTCTTTGATAGCAGCTGAGCTAACCACCGTCTTGTCATTTATTCTCGCCAAACCAGCACTGCTGCAATTTAACTGCTTAAAAATTCCTTAGTCCTGTGATTACGACAGTCCTGTACCCCCAAAAAAAAAAAAAAGGGGGGAAAAAAAAAAAAAAAGGGCAAAAAAATTTTTTTTCCCCCCCCAAATTTAAAGGGTTTATTTTTTTTTTTTTTTTTCCCCCCCAAAAAAAGGGGAAAAAAAAAATTTTAAATTTGGGCAGGTTGTCGTCGTTGCCCCAGCAATGGCTGTAGTGACTGCTTTGTAAGGTCAGCCAGGTTCAAAAGGCAGGATCAGCCCATCACAAAGGCACACTGGCTGGGAACAAGTGTCTGCAGGTACCCGATATCACTGCATATGCATCCCATACTGCATAATTCCATAGCTTAGCAGACCAGGCCGGTTATGCATATGATGTGGTAGTTCCCAGGGTCAGTCGAGATGCCTCCTTAGTGGTGTGGGACCACTTTTGCTGTATGCCACTGTCCAGGTACATATCCTTGTATGGCCAAGATAAATTATCAGTGTTATATGCGGTTGTATGTCTCTCGAGTGCAGGTAGCACACATCCAGGGATACCATGAGGTCACAGTGATGCTGTGTGTTCTTCTCTGTGAGGGGCCCTCACCTGGACATGTGAGATGATAGGGAGGTTACATCCAGCTGTGATAAATATTTCAACTGGTGGGGAGAAGGAGGGGTCGTGCCAACCCGTCTGCAAGATTCTTGCCAATATCCGTGTGTTTGGTGCATGTTAAGTAGGTGTGTATTAACACAGAGCATATCTGAGGCATGTGGTCCATATGTGTAACATAACTGAAGAAGGCCTTGTGGTCATCCATAGTGTTTGTGGCCATTTCCCCCCCAGAGTAGGCCGTGGCCGTTGTTATGATGGGCCATAGAGTAGTACCAGTGCTGACCACAGATGCCTTCCTTAATGTGAATGTGCCTTCCCGCAGTAGCCTCCCTATTGTTATACAATCTGCCTCTGTCTGGGGTCCACGGACAGGATGCCTAACCTTTGTGCATAGGGTCTGGGTTAGAAATGTGTGTGCAAATGCAATCTGTGGAATTGTGGTAAGCATTTGCAAAGGGTCAGCAGGGGGTTTTGGCTTCCACTGGCCCAGTGTGCTGCATGGATACCATCTCAGTCCCAGCAAGTGAATAACTGTCTAATCACATACATATCAAAGTAGTCTACTGTGCTGGTGGTGGTGCTGGGATATGTATATCCAGGCCGGGAACTTCTGTCCACATCACAGTAGTGGTGGTTCCCCCATACAGTACCTTTATTTAAAAAAAAACAGTCACCCCCAAAACCCAAAAACCCCCGGGCCCCCCCTCCTTTTTAAAAAAATCAAAAAAAAAATTAAATTTTAGGGAAAAAAATTTATTTAAATTTTTAAAAAGGGGCATTAGGGCCCCATTGGGGCCTTTATTAAAAAAAAAACCCGGGGTTTAAAAAATAAAGAAAAAGGGTTTTTTTTTATTAAAAAATAAATTAAAAAAAAAGGGGGGCCCTTTTTAACCCCAAAAAAAGGGGAAAAATGGAAAAAAAAAAGGAAAAAAACCCCCCACCCCAAAAATTTCCCTTTTTTTGGGTTAAATTAAACAAGCTACAGCATTACATAGAAATAAATGAAAATTTTCACATGTTTTGTCCCTTTCCCCAAAACCTGGCCATTTTTTAGACCTCCTTACCATCAAACCCCAGACCTCCTTTAAAACCTCCTGCAGTAGCCTTATTGTTATAATCCCCGGGGGCCAAGGAGACCTAACCTTTTAAATTTTTTGAATTGTACAATTCATGGGTACCGAAAAAAAGGGTCAGCAGTTTCTCCACTGGCCATGTCGCTGGTAAATCCAGAATGAAACTTCAATCACATCTATCAGTATTCCTTTTTGGTGGTTGGTATAGAATCGCCTAATTTGTCACACCTAGTATGTCCCAAAAATTGTGGCCCCAGAGGTTGTGTTGACCTTTAGTTCCCCAAAAGGGGATATTTTAAGGGGGGTTTGACAGGGGTTGGTCACGATATCTCCAATGACCCTTCAAACCCCCCACCTTCAACCCGGGGGGGTGTATATCCCCTTCTTATAATGTGTGCCTTTTTGGGGTTGCTTATCCTGTGGTTTTCTTCCCGGGTAGTAACATTTTGGGGAGTTGCCCCCGCCTGCGGAGTACAAACCCTTTCCCCAACGAACCAAGGCCCTGGAAATTTGGGGGAAAATTGGGATGATAAAGACATTGGGGAAAGAAACGGATTTTTCCTGTCCATCAGCGTCCAATATCCCGGGGTAAAGGAGGTGGGGTCCCCACCCCCCCCCGGGGAGGGGTCCCTAAGTGTTTCTAGCCCCGCACCAAAGGTCATCTTTGAGGAGGCGGGCCCAAGGAAAGAAAGGACGTGCAGGAAAATTTTACACGATGTTCTTTAATGTAATTGCTTCTGGGAAGTTTGCCCCCCCGAAAAATCTCTCTTTCTGGGTCCCCGGACAGAAGGCACCTCCCTGCTGGTGATGTGTTTAAATCCATAATGTTGATTCTGTAACATTGAAGGTCCGTGTGTTTGGGGGTTCATGGGCATGTGTGCAGGGTTCCTTGCCCAGGTGATTTGCATTCCTTTCCCGTGTCTTGTGCGTGACCGAGATAATTTAATTGGCACTGGCTTAAAGGGTTGAATTTGGGTTTAAATGGGAGCCTCCAAGCCAAATGTGGAACAAATTCGGCTCCTGACTCCAACCCAAAAAACAAGAAAGGTTTAACAAAATTATCATGGTTAAATTGGGCCCATGTTTTGCAACCAATCTTTTGTTTCCACCCAGGAATACTCCTTTAATGGGAATTTAAATTTTAAATACGGTTTTTGCCCTCCTTTACCACAGGGCCTTTTTGGGTCATGGGGGCATACCCGGCCTACCTGTTTGAGCTATAGGAAAACGTAAAAGCATTTTAAATTTTCCCAACTGTTCAAATTCCAACAGGTGCCCTTTTAATTTCCCAAATTTACAGGCAACCCAGGTTTTTCCCCCCTCCCAACAAGTCCCTTTGCCATTTGAATGTTTCCTCCCAATACTGGCTTTTGTAACTTTCAAACCTACCAATGTACCGTACTGACATTTCTCATCATTCCAGGTCCTTAGGTTACCCAAGGGCCTCATGCTGGTGAGATGTTAACCTATTTTTAAAGTCCGTAATCTAGTAAATATGTAACTAGTGTCTTGTTGTATACTCGGGTGTGCATGGTGCGTGTGAGCTTACTGGCCCTGGTGATGGCGTCTCTCCTGGTGTGCATAGGGCATTTTGTCATGTGATGTGTGTGTGATGGTGGTGCCTTTCCAGGCATTGCATTCATGTGTGGCCCATGTGCATGTGTGGAGTACTTGTGCAGTGTGCATGTGTATTCAGTGGTCGTTCCATGGCCTCATGAGGTCTGCAATGGCATGTGTCCTGTTGCATTGGCAGTTCATGTTGATGTCATGTGTGATGTTCAAAAAGCCAAACTGTACAAACTGGAATGTAACTGTTTTCCTGTCTCCCCAAATTTGGCTGCTCTGTACCTGCAGAGGAATGATCCTTGCCACGTCGGTTAGTATAATGTAAGGAAGGTGTGCAGGTCTGCCATTGGTAGCAATTGACATCACAGCTTCACCCTAGCACAGGGCCTGCAGTAATCCTTGTCACCATTGTCCTAGTGATGAGGACGTGGCATGACCAGGGCATTGGTATTGACTGCTCCACACAGCAGCCATGGGCAGGTCCTCCAGGTACCACACAGCAGTTGCCCGGCTCATCGTGGACACTGGGCTACTCTCTGGGTGCCCAGACTGTCAACTCACTTGTTACGACTTTGGGGACACTCACTATAAGGTACAGAAGGCAGGGGGCTCTAGATGTGACCCATCAACATATATTAATTTCGATGCTCCTAATTTACGATGTTTAGCAGAGTTTGGGGATAACACGGGTCCCAACCAGAGCCATAGCCCAATGGTGCATTTGTCGGGCCCTAGGCAGGGTCTGGCATCCGGGGCATTTCATTCCCTAGTGCCACCAGCCCACATTTTTTTGCTTCTGCAAGGCTAAATCAAGGGGGTGTTAAATCTTCTTAATTTAATTTTTTCCCCCCTTTCCCTTTCCCCGGGGTTTTTTCCCAAACCGTCCTAAGGAAATTTTGTCTTGGGGGTTTAAAAGTTTGAAATAAATTTTATGTGGTGCTTTGTTACCAGGCCAGATGGTCTCCAGTTGGTTTATGTTTGGGTTCTGTGGTTTTGCTGGATTCAGGGCCCATGTGCATGTGCCTGATGGGTATGCAAGGATGTTGCTTTCTCCTGAACTGCATTGTGGAATTGACATAAAACCCAAAATGTTTCCTCACAATTTTGGGTTTATGGCCACAAAATGTTACCTTTATTTTCCCCCTGGTAATGTCCAAAGAATTCAGGTTCATGGGCCCAATTACAACCCTTCCCATCATTTTTCCGCAATACCCGCGAACCCCCGCAGGCCGTGATCTCATAAAAACCTTTGGGCCACCTAAATTTAAAGGTTCCCCAAGTACCAAAGGCCAGGTTCCAAGGTTGTGGACCACCCCTGCCCAATAGGTTTCCCCCCTTTTTCTCTACAATCAGGAAATATAAAACCAACGTCAGGGCTGAGAGCATGTCGACGCATGCAACTACGTTGACCGATCTATCTAATTCACGATGCTAAAGGTTTGTTGGGCAATTCGCAGTTCACACCAATGTCCTGAGCCAGGGCGGTCATTCTTCGGGGATTTACAAAGAGGGGCCCCCAGAGCTCTTGGCTCCGTGCCAGTGCAGCCCAGATGCGGCTTCTGTTCAGAGCCCAGTGACCACGTGCTTTGGGGCACAGTCCAGGCACTGGAACATCTGCTTTTGCCAGTTGTTGTAGTATGGTCCCTAGCACCCACCCCGTCTCTGTTCCTGCACTGTTGATGCCTTGCCAGGCATGCAGTCTTGCTGTCCCAAATTATGGTGTCATGAGTGAACTGTTGCTGCATAACACTGTTATCCTAGGTGCAAAACATGCAACATTCATGTACGTCCCTACACCAACCCAAATGTCTGGTTTACAGTGGACTCATACCTAAACCCCCTGGCATATAGAACTGCACTCCTTTAAGCCAACAATTGGGACAGGTAACACTTGCTGTCACATGACTCATTAATGTATTCAGTTCATGTTGGTACAGTACATTGGGGTATTTGTACCGCATCTTGGGAGTAACGTTGGATGTCCTGATGTATCGCACCCTGACATCATGAACATCAATTTGGGGTGCCTCTGGTAAGTGTCAACAGTTCATTCATGGTAGCACTGAAGCTTATTGACTAGCATGGGAACAGTCATTGGTTCAGTGCCCAACGCTATGTTTGGGGTAACAGAATTAGCCATGTAATAAAACCAAAACTATGACACAAACATTTACATGGCATTCCCTTTATCCGGGAATGGAAGTGCTAACATTTTGCATTTACTGTTTGTACCTCTGTGACATCTCCACCTGGTTCTGAGCTTGTGCAGCATGACTGCCCTGGAATCTAACCCTGCAATGTGATTACAAGCTTCGTAGCTTATGCATTCCCTAGCATAGTCACTTCCATGGCAAAGCTTTCAGAACCTGCAACTGCACTTCTTACTGGTTTCCGGTGTCATCACCCATACCCGGTGCTAGAACAGTCTACACCATCTACCAGCTCAGTATGTTGTTCCCCTTCCCTATTGTGGACACATGCAACCACTGGGGTGCATTGCAAAGTTACCTGAAGACCCTATGGCATTGGTTTTTAGTCTGTGTCAATGTCCGCTGCAACATATGAGTCAGCATACCTTGGCTGGAACGTCACACTGGTTGGGCCACCAACCTCACTGGACTGTCTTCCCTAGAACCAACCCCGATTTCTTTAAAATATTGGCACCCCTTTCCTTTATTTCTAAAATTTTGATTTTTCCTTCTTTTTTAAAATGGGCAAAAGGCCTTACCCCATTTTTGAAGAAACCCAAAACCCCTTTTCCCTAAAATTTTTTATTACCCAAATTTTAACTTTCCCCCTAATTGCCCCAAAACCCTATTTTTTTATGGTACATGTTCACTTGTCCCGTGTGCTGATCGTAGCTGAGCTCTGCGTACTATGATTCCTACTGTAACTGCCCATGGGACTACAAGTTAACAGCTGCACATATTGCTATCGGTGTAACTTGCAACGATATACTTCAGGTGCAAAGAATAACTAGTACTGTGAATGACATAATTGTAAGTTGCCCCAAACGACTATGTTTGGCATGTATACAGACCAATATCAATCAAAGTCTATCCTAATTTCATTTACATGGACTGTGGTATTCGTCTTTAGTGCTCATATTGCAGTTGCTTCTGTTTGTACCCTTCTTGTTGTATATGTACTCCCCTGTTTACTGTAGTTTGTTTGCAGCATGTCACTGTCCTGACACTGCTTAAATGCAATGTAGTTTGTTCTAGACTCTTGCATCTGATACTTCATTTATGTTTACACATGACAGTTTTACGTCCCCCGCATTATGTTACTGTACTTACATTCTACCTGGCAGTTTTCCTGCAGCATAAATTTTAAACAGTGCTACAGCCCATAACACCTTGTATGTTGTCCCTTAGGCCTATGTTTGTCTCACCATGAATATTACTAGGGTAGATGGAAGTACCTGAACACTCTATGGTCCATGTGTTTTTGAGTCATGCAATGTACAGCCACTGAACAGTAGCATCTTGTCAGGACTACACACATGTTGGGGTGACCCACGCAATCTGGGGTTTCAACCTAAATGCATACCTGTTCGTGTGTTATATCTACATGGTGATTAACCCAACCTGTTCTATATGTTCCTGAATGTTTATGTTGACCAGTCTTTACTAGAAATTCAGCCTAGTCCATCACCTTAGCTCCCTGTCCTAAGTAGCACCCGAACCTACTTCTAGTGCCACAGCTTCACTCTCGACTTATTGAACGTGAAACCATCTTTCTGCTGATCAACTCCT
This sequence comes from Protopterus annectens, assembly GCF_019279795.1. NCBI lineage: Eukaryota > Metazoa > Chordata > Ceratodontiformes > Protopteridae > Protopterus > Protopterus annectens. The sequence continues at coordinate 1,883,972,929 of NC_056732.1, read as the reverse complement.
CAGTACCTATAAAACGATATGTATTGCTTACCCGTTCAAAGCCATGGTAGTATCTAATTTCCACCACTGAAAATGCATTGTATCATTTAAAGGGCAGCTCTTGAATTCTAATTTTTTAAAAATTTTTATTCAAGTTTGGAACTTTGTCTGAAATTATGCCACCTTTAAATCATTTGGCTGCTAGTGCTTGTCCCTCACGCCTACTCAGTCTAGCTTATGCCCTAACCTACTTGAAAATTTTAATCCTCACTCTTTTGATCTTTCAGGCAAGTTTTGTCCACTTGTTCACACCCTGAAACTGTCTATATAGCTTAATTTTAATTACTTGCATAGTGAGCACTGTCTCGGCGAAAACTCTTAACCTTCTATCCCTTGGTCCAGGCTTATACTTCCCTTGCTGTTTATTTCATAAGACCTTTCCTGTATCCCAAGTCGTGTATAATTGCTGAAAACTCCTCTGATTGCTCAGCATCCGTAGATTTTGTCATGTACCCAGACACCTTATACTTTGACGGCTTTCTGAATTCTGATCTAAATCCAAAAAACTGCTTATTAACATCTACGCTATTCACCTATACTAATGATGGCAAATAATCTCCCCATTTACTACTATTAGTTCATTGACATATCTCAATGGCCTACATGTAACAAATTTCAACATCATAAACTAGGGCCCTTAAGATTAAACCTTCTCCCTTTACTAAGTCACCTACTTGGTTTTAACCCTTCTGTAATTTTTTTAATAAAAAATTTTAAACTAATTTTACCAACCATTTTTTGGTCCTTTTAGGACACATATTGCAACTAAATCTTGGTTGGTTTACCCGTAATCATATAAAAACTGATTAGGGCCAAAAATCCCTATAACCAGAAAATACTCCTCACTTCAAATTTATCACCCCTATAACAATCCTGACCCACCTCAAAAAAAACTACTAATTCAACTAGCAATTTAATAACACAGCCGGGTGTTTCTCTTTGCAAATTTGTAAGTAATCCTGGAACTCATTTCCCACTAATTACCTACTTTTCCACCTTGGTCTTTTAACACTAGCTAAACCTTTTGCATTTAACTGGTTGTCAATGTATCAATGGAAACCAATGTTAAAAAATCTGAACCACTGTTAATTTAATTTAATCCTGTTTCCAACTAAATTAACCTGTGGAACATTTTAAACTTGTTCTTATTAATTTTAAAAATAATCTTTTGTTATTAATGGGGTTTTATTAATCTCTTATTAGCTTTTCCGGCCTCCCCGAAATGGCATGCATCCATCATATCCCATCAAAAATGAGGTAAATAAATAAATAAATAAAATATATTAATGACTACAATACAAGTCAGAATTTGGGAAACTGAAGATCTAAAACTGGGGATGTGGGGATCAAATAGCAGCCTCCTGGGACACACCTCCCTGGCACAAGGATATTTTTAACAGGCACAGCCAACATGGACCACCCCCCTTGCCAAACAATGGGGCTCCACATGCTGGGTTCAGGTACCTGTCTTGTGTTGCACTGGGGCCCCCCAAAGGCTGTATCTGGTGAAGGAAGTTTTGCCTCAGGGCACCATGGTCCACCACAGAACACATGCATACAGGTCAGTCAGAGGTACTACCATATGACTCACTAATTTCACCATGCCAGTATGGGCTGCCTGAGACATATCTCCTGACCATGATAGGGAACATAGAATGGATTCTCAGCATGTGGCATTGGTGCTCAAAGAGCCCTCGATGTTGGCTGCCAACATACCCTCTCCAGGTATTCTACCACTATATGTGGGAAGGGTGTTGCATGTCTACATTATGCTCGGCCTCCACTGTCATTCAGTAGGGTATCCACTGGCTGTCAACGCGGTGCTACATGCTAGGAAGCCACACGATGCAAGGGTCATCTTGCACGTGACACCTGGCGGCCAGATGTATAATGGCAAAGCTCTGGTGCACACATACCGCCTTATGCTGCAGGACATATTTACATAGCCACCTCGCGGGTATCACACAGGTTAGACACCAACAGTGCTGCTACATAACAACAGCAGTGTACACTGGAAGATGCATGCACCCAGACACTGCCCTCAGCACAGTGAACGCAACGTCTGGTGCAGTACCAGATTCATGATTCATGGCTCACAGTGGCAGCTACCCATCACGACAGGTTACAGCCCCCATACCATGCCTGTCATCCCCCACACATGTAACACATGGATAGGGGGGTGGTATCCCAAGGTACCACAGACACACACACCTCCAGGTTGTTGGCAACAGCACAAACCATCAGGGCTCATGTGCAGCTAACAGTGTGTCAGACTGCCATCTGGTTCACATAGCCTGCACACACAAATCCTCCCATACACAGGAAGACCACCATCTCCATAACAACACTGGCAATATGACAGTCTTAAGAACTGTGTTTATATGGCTGGACTGCATCCAGCCAAACATTGTGTGTGAGCATTACTGTAGCTACAACACACTAGTTGAAGGGTTCACAGCATGTGTCAATGAATCGTGGTGAATGATGTTACCACTACCACAACAGGTGGGAACATGCAGCAATTTGCATCGACCATTACAATTATATGGCCCAGACCAGATGTGATTCCCCGTTGTAGGTATTTCACCATACACCCAATCAGGATAGACAGCACCAGCGTGCTGACTCCACAGTAAGACACAGTCATTGGTACATTGCAAATACCATTATCCACTCGAGGCATGTGTCAGACATGTTAACTACTGCAGGTCACAGGTATTATGTATGTATCACACACACATGTTATCATGTGTGCAATGCCATTGCTGGTTTAGGCAATGGCATGCATTGTTACGTACAAAGACCCGCTTAACAAGGGTCATATTGTGTAAATACAACACGCAGAGTTGTGGGTTACCAAACATACCCATTCGTACTCTGGACAATGGTACAGACAGTAGCAGAGTGCACCATTGGCATTACTAGCCAACTAGCCCTGTTTGGCTGTGCTGATAGTGTGGTGACATCCCTGTGTTTACTGGGGAGGCGCAGCATCTGGTGTATTAGTATTTTGGTTAAAAGGATCTGTTCTCTCACACTTGCATTTACACACACCCCAATACCCCACACACACGCACCCCAAGCATTTGCAGGATTCATTCCTCACCTAAGTAAGTCATGACACGTGAGAGAGCATTAAGCACACTATTCTGGCTTAATAGATAGTTCTCTCTGGCTGTACTTAGGGTGCTGACAACATCGTGTTTTGAAGGGTACGCATCAGGTGTGATCTCCCTGATTGCCAAAACTAACATGCTTTTCATAATGAAATGCACACACACAAACTCCCCACATCCAAACACACACACATGCCATTACAGGTTTCAACCCTACCTAACTACATTACGACACTCGGGAGACGATTACAGAGTGCGTTATCTGCTTACTACTGGGAGGCTTCCTCTCCCTGCCGGGTGGCCTCTTACAGGGTGCTGGACATCATCTGTGTTTAGAAAGGGAGTGTAGAACAAGATGTCGAAGAACTTATAAACAGTTTCTGCCTTAGCATGTGGGCTGAACCAGGCAGTCGCCTAGGGCTGGTCTCACAGGGTGTTTTTCCAGTATTTATTTGGTGTAGATAGACCAGGGATGGGGGCAACCAAGTGTGGTGGGGAAATTGTGAGCCCCTTTTTCCTAGGGCACCAGTTGACCTAAGGCCGCTCATGCCTATAAATACTGATTTATTTGACTAAAATTTGGTTGCACCAGGAGAAATTGGAAGTTAATTTGACAGGTGTTTTTCATCTGGTATAAGAGAAATAGACTAAAACCCATTAAAATGTATATTTATTTATTTATTTATTTATTTTTTTATTTATTTTACATTTGTTGACTGGGCTAGTCCAGCTGGATCAATGTCCATTTTCAGTGGAGGCCCGGGGAGAAAAGCTCCACAGATTAAAGCAAGGTTATAGAAAATAAGCATGTACAATAAACACTTATGACACAGGCAATGAGCAAAAAATACAAAGATATTAGTCCTGGTCAGGTAATACAAATCTAAGAACAATACAAATAATACCAACTACGTAATAAGAAAGGCATTAACAACTTTCAGTACAAATATGGGAAGAAGGGAGTATTACGTAGTTCAAAATGTATATACATACTTGTAAAAACATTGATTGTACAAATTTTTTTTTTTTTTCATGTATGAGAACAGTAGTAGCAGTAGAATCATTAAGTCATTTGTTATAAGAGAAACATTGCAGTGTTGAATAAGGAAATATGATAGTAGAAAGATGAAAGTAGGTTAGTCAGGATTGGTACAAGAGCAGAGCCAGAAGTTGTTCAGATGTAAAAGAAGTTACATAAATAAGTGAAGGATGAAGGTCTATGTGTGTTATCCTATTCTGATTTGTTATAATTTGCTATTGGATGACCTAATAAAAACCCACAATAAAACTGCCAAAATGTTTGGACCTTATATGGATTAATATATTGGAAGGTTAATCAAGGTGAAGAAGATTAGCAAATATGACTTTAAGAAGGTTTAGGATGCATAAATAATTTCATTAGGTTTGGATTAGTTGGCTGTTAGAAACCAGGATGAGATCAACTAGAAAACAAGTATTTGAAAAATCTCCAGAAAATGGCGAATTTGAGTAATAGATAATTATTTAAGAAATATATTTTGGGGAGTTTAGGGATGGTAAACTACCAGTTGAAGTTTTACTATTATATGAAAGGGTAAATGAAAGAAAGTGCTTGTGTGGAGGTATAGAGACCATTGTACATCCTTTCTTTATTTGTGAGATAGTTAAACAATTGAGAGGAACTGAAGAAGTTAACGAGACAAAGTTTGAAATTAATAGATGAGTTGTCATTTTTTTTATTTTATGCAGATATAAATGAATAATTTAAGTTTTAGTATGGTTTCATATTTTTAAATGTGTTGTGTAAAATCGGGAAAAACTTTATAAAACAAATGTAGGGATAAACATAATTATTGTATGAATATTGTATCCCTTCCAATGAATCATCCTAAAGATGTGATGTGAAATTAGTTTAGTTATGAATGTTTGGAATATAATTAACTTTAACCTCTAAGAGACACTGATGTTCTGTCCCCTGGGACATGAAGGAAGAAAACAGGAAACAGACAGAGACAGAGGGTAAAGTTGTTTTTCAGAACAGTTTTTCTCATCAAAAATAAAGCATCCAACGTATGAAGTTTTTCCAAGCATTTTGGGTAAAAGCAGTTTGTAAACTTTTGCTTTATATAGTTCATAAATGTCAGCTACTCTGGTGAAGATATGTGGTTCTGCCATAGTTAAAACTAAGGAGCAGAACAGAGAAGACACTGATCCAGATGAAGCTTTTAATCTATCAGAAGAGAGTTAGCAGGACACTTCAGATGACAAAACATAGACATAAGAGCATTATGCTGAGCTCCTCAATCAGAAAAAAATGTACACCCCCTCCCCAAATAAAAAAATGCACTGCAGTGGTACCTTCCTTTCTCGAGAATTTACAGTGGCAGTTTGCTGAATGAAAGCATCCCATGTTAATGGCATCTACTATAAGCTTGAAGTATATTATATTTGGGACAAAAATTGTGACTTGAGCTTTTCTGAGAGTACATTTTAACCTTAATTCATCTTGATGATGAACTGTTTTATTGTGTTATCCGTTTTAATTGATTGGTTGATTTATTTATTTACTTATTGCATTAGTGCAGTTTAATTTAGACAAAGTAGAAACTAAAAACATTTTTTCAACCAATTTGGTTGAATGTTGCTGGATATGGAGGAAGAAAGTACTTATATAATTCTGAAGTAAAATGGTGAGTAAATTAAATTTGATAAGATATGCGTAAAACTTATATTTCTATTTATACATTTTATGATAAAAATAACTCATGTAATTTTGGTTTAGAATTATGGGATAGTCTGGCTGATTTAAATAATGTTATTAAACATTTACTATGTGTGCCGAATAATAACAGGTAAGAGGTACTATCATATACATCAATATATATAAATACAGATATAGATACAGATATAGCTACAGATATAGATATATATATACAGATATAGATATAGATA
>NC_056732.1:1883933957-1883956457 GCF_019279795.1 Protopterus annectens | reverse complement strand
CCTTAGTTTGGACAGTTGTATGGCTGTCGACAACTATATGCATGAACTGGTTTTACCTGCAGTATACACCTCTTACCTGGTATACCTGTAGAGGTATTGTTTGTTAACACTACCTGTTTCTACACATACTCCCAGATTCCAGGTTGATGTTATGCACATACCTGCCCATCTCTTTTTGCACACACTCTGGGCACGTCTTCAGCACATGCAGGTGAACCAGGACATATTTTGACTATTGTCCTCTTAAACCTTTAGTGACTTGTACAATGACAGGTTTGTTTTATTTGACATTTTCCAAATATGTACAGGTCTGACAGTCAGTTATATGACATGAAATGCTGCCTTCTGATATGGTAGGGAGCAGGGTAACAGCCAGCAGATATGGGCCGAATAACTGGACATTCTGGACATTTCTGTACACTTGTGGGGTATGATTCTGCATACAACTTACTACCACTCCCATGATTCTAACCATGGCTGTGTCTGCTATAAATTAAACACTGTCAATCACAGTTGCGTCTGCTATATAGGTATTGCTGTGTATCTCTTTCCTGATTTCTGTCTATAATTCTCCTGTGGTTTTACAGTCTGACCTTCTAATTAGAACACTCTTATACAGGATTTCCTAGACAATTGTATTATGTAGTACAGTGTGGGTGACAGTGATGAGTAATACCTTATTATTCTGAACTGCTACACTAACAATGTAATAAAATACCAGAGTAAACAGTACCAGTACAATATCAATCTTTTATTTATAGGCACAGTGTTCGTATCTGACAGACCTGTGGGAGCACTGTTTGTTAGCACTACCTGCATGTTGCCACACAAATGACTAGTTTCCACATTAGTATTATGCACATCTCACTCTGTTACTGTACACACTCTGGTCACAGCTTGACAACATGGGGTGGAGATGTGACATACTTGGCTACTTACTCTCATAACATTTTCGGGGGGTTGTTAGAGTGACAGGTTTGTTGTTATAGATGTCTGGCAATCAGTTGTATATCTTGTTTGCTGCCTAAACATCTGGGATCATCCCACTGATTTGCCAGGGAGACAGGGTGACAGGCAGCAGCTGTGGGCTGATTTACTGGACATTCTGAAAATTTCTGTACACTTGTGGGGTATGATTCTGCATACAGCCTACTACCACTTCCAGGAGTCGAACCATGGCTGCGTGTGCAAAAAATACTACAGTTCCTGTTGCAGTTGAGAGGACTATTTGGATTTTATTGTCTGTTTTTCAGTGTTTTCTGTTTAAGTCTCTCTCAGTTGTACTATTTGACCTCTTGGGATTACAACAGTCATATACAGACATTCCTACACAATTTATTTATGTAGACAGTGTGGGTAATAGTGCTTACTACAACAGTACTATTAAGTGGTTGCAACTCTACATTACCATATGATACCAGAGTGAACACATGCAGTCCAGCAGTTAGACCTTAATTGTCAGGCTATTATGCTTTTATTTACATACAACCTATATGAGACTTTACCTAAACTATTCTCTGGTGTATGCAGTACATGCCTTAAACAATACAGGCTTTATACAGGCTATTAACTTACTACTACTTTTAGATTTATTTCCTGTGACAGTACATGCAAGAGTATTACTAACCTGCCTCGCATCAAAACCACTGCAGTGTACAGCCATGGGCTTACTGGTTCACAGCCCACTCATTTGCCACTATGAAAGACATAAAAGGAATATTTAGCCATACCTATCCATAATATACATGATCTGGCAAGTATTAAACATGTAGTGGACTGATACTTACACATGTCTGGGACTTCCCCTGTCCTCCTGTCCTCTTGGATCCACTGATCCAAGAGATCCCCCTTTCTCTGCTTCAGGTCAGCATAGTGATGCCTGACCTGCTCACCAGTTTGGGGTATGCCAGTGGCACAGGTGAGGTTGTGGGCGAGACGGTCCCAGGCTTCAGCTTTGTATTGGGAACCCTGGTACTCACCCTGCAGCAGTCTCTGGTCATGGTCTTTCACAGTGAGTCCTGCCATGACTCTAGATTCTTGGATACCCCAGCGCTGCACCCGAAAGCACACACACTCTCCAATTCCAGACATGGTGCCTATAAGGGGAAGCTACAACTAGTTATGAGATGTATTCCCACCTGTTGGGTTTAAATAGGGCCGGTTTCCCACACTTTGCTATGATTGGACAGTTTTGAAAATGTTAAGCTATGGGCCAACCTGCTTACCTAAGGTTGGCATTGCTTAAAGGGGTATACCAATGGGCAGACTGATTTAGCTGGCCTACACATTGCTTACACTTACTAAGCTGGGCTGTGCAATGCTTAGCATTGCTTAATATTTAATTTGCATTATATTTGCATTTTGACATTGATTTATTATTCATTACATGTTATATATGTGTTTCGTATCCACGATTCATGTGTATGCACACTGTATGGGGTCTTTGTGTTTATTAGGGGATTTCAGCACTTTATTACAATGACACCTCACATCTGGGCTTAAATGCAGTACTCCAGTTCAAATATTTATGTTCTGTAATAGGTTATACAACATAAAACTGTATATACATTCCTTTCACATGTTCAGTTTGATCTTCCTATAGTGAGGATCTGTTTGGTGATACCTCAGTCTTATGCACTGCTGTGATGGCTTAGTGGTTAACTACTGTGATTATAGTGTACAGTACAGGGTCCTGGGTTCAAGTCCTGCAAAGGCTGTTTATTATTTTTCTGGCCAGAACAGCGGCTGATGCAGACAGAGTGTTTGCTCAAAGGCAAACAGTACTAACCTCCAGTTACATTTGCTTACAGAGAGTTAGCTTCAATATTGCTTAACCTGTGTGCACATTGCTTACCCCCATGCAAACGGGCTTAAACTCCTTTACTACTGCTTAATATGCATACTCCTGCTTACTACTGCTTAAATATGCTTACTTGTGCTTACTAGTGCTTACACCCGCTTATCACCGCACTAATTTAGACAGTAATTTGGTTCTTGGGAAGGTGGTGGATTTGGAAACTGTATGGATTTATCACTCATTACACATCTTACCTTCCATTTGTATCCCTGATTCCTGTGTACATATACTGTATGGGGCATTTGTGATTATCTTTGGAATTTGGAACATTATGACAATGACACCTCACATCTGCATTTAATGCAATACTTCAGTTCACAAATACATGCTATGTCATAGGTTATGCAACAAAATCAACTGATCATAAAGTGATTTGACGTGGGAAATGGATTGTACTGGAGTGGGACTCGAACCAGGAATCACTGCTCGTAAGGCAATGCTCTGCCCACTACACTATTGCCATACTGCTTCATTTGCATATATCTTGCTTTTTATCCTCTTGTGCCATTTAAGCTGCTTTAACCGTAGCTAAGCGATGGGCAAACCAGTGCACCTACGGTTAAATTTAATCTGTTTCATAAAAAAAATAAACTTCTTTATCTTTACTCTTTTAACTATTGCCCTTATAAACTTGGGGGGATGTTGCTGGGGGTATGCGAACACCTATGAGCGATCTCGCTCATTCTTACTCCTACACTGCTGTTCTTGTTGCAGGGGCATGTATATTTTGAGACCTCTGCTCTTATACACCTCCCCCCCCTGCACTCGTACAAGCTCTGTGTCTGTTTAGGAGCTCAGACAGCACGTCTTCATTATTATGCATGGCGCGCTGCCGTCCTGCTCCTAAACAGCTGCTTCCATGCAGGACTATGCTAGTCCTGCATGGAAGGATAGTGAATCCAGGGGTTAAACATACATTCATTCATTTAAAGTAAGAAACTATTTACATACATTCATTCACTTAAAGTAAGAAGCTATTTACAGTATTTACGTAGTTGAAATAATAGAGCCGCAGTGGTACAGCGGCTGCGTTGTTGCCTCACAGCAAGAGGTTCTCCCATTTGATGCTCAGCTAGTGTGCGGGGAGTGCCTTCTGTGTGGAGTCTGCATGTCCTCCCCATGGTCGAGTAGCCTCCGAAAGACAAGCGTGAATGGGCGTGCCTTCGCTGAAGGTTGGGTATCGAGCTTGCAACTCGGCACCATAAAAATCTACTGCCAGTCATTAGCAGACTGGAGTTCTGCTGTGGCGACCCCTTACTGGGAAAAGCCGAAAAAGCAAACAACATAGTTGAAATAATTTGGGAAATAGCAATGGGAGTTAGAGAGAGCTTAGGAACACAGAAGGAAATCCTCCCAGGGGCATTTACTTAAACAGAATTAGGTAGGGTGAAAACAGATACATTTCCATTTGGAGGACAGGTATGTGAACAGCTGGGTTTTGAAATTATCTGTGTTTGGTGTGTCCTTATTGCAGAAGGGAGCGAATTCCATTTCTTACCTAGGGAAAAAGAAAGGAGAAGTTGGCCAGCAGGTCATTTAGGTTTGTGGATAGTAATTACGTTTTGGTGTTCAGATCTGAGAGTTCTGTTAGGGGTGTAGGGGGGAAGGATGTTTGTTAGAGCAGGGCATTTTGTTGGGTGAAATACGAATCTGTGTGCAGTGGTAAATTGGAGGTAGTCTAGGTAATCTGAGAGTTCTAGCCAATTCAGAGATTGGAGGGTAAGACAGTGATGGGTGGAATATTGGTATTGTACTATGATTTCTGATTGACTTTAAACTTCCTAGATTTATTGATGTTATTCAGATTTTACTCATAAAGACAAAGCTGTTTGATAGAATAAAATTGATACAATACAAATATCTCTCATATGTATATATATATATATATATATATATATATATATATATATATATATATAGTCTAGTATCTATAGTATCTAAACAGATTATATTGCCAAAATAAGAAGAACGTGGACCTGTGTTTTATACTGTGCTACAATTTTTAAAGAGCAGTCTTATGATTTTTAGAAGTTCAGAAATTTAGATGTGCAAGAATGATGAAGCATGTATTTAAAACTGAGTTCAAATATTGGTTTAGGCCAAGGGGGTAACAGCTTGTTACACAGGATGATCTCAGTCAAATTTTGTATAATGTCTACCTTTGCCAAGTATTTCTTTTATTTTGTTATGCATTCCTCAGGTATGAAGGACGTGACCTTTGTATCTTGCCCATCTGCCTAGTTCTGCATTTTTACCCATAGCTGTGTCATCAGTTTGCAATTTGTTGTTCATCATTTTCTGTTTACTGTAGGTGGGTTCATGGCTGCCACAGTGGATGTAATTTTATTTGTGTGTGGCTTCTAGTTTAACATGTTGGGGATTTGAATCTTATTTGTTTTTCTGCTGCCAGTATGTCAACAAAAAGCATTTATTTATTTATTAACATTTGTTGACCAGGAAAGTCTGACTAGGTTCCACTGAGCCTGTTTTCAGCAGAGGCCCAGGGAGAAATGCTCCAGATGCATGTTGTTGGAATGTGGGGGAAACCTATGCGAACACAGGGAAAACATGCAAACTCCACACAGAAAGTACCCCAGCCAAGAATCGAACTAGAGAACTCCTTGCTGTGAGACGACAACATTATCCGCTGCACCACTGTGCCACCCTAAGTAGCAATGTAACATTATTTTAATGGACTTGTTACTGTAACAGCTAGCAAGGAACAACACATCACTTTCTCACTGGAGTTGCTTCTATGGATTTCGTGTTCTGTACTTTGTTTTGCTGCTGCGTCACAGCATAATATGGATGTAAACGATTACTATAAGGTACTCCCCGATGTTCATCACTGAATGAAGGTGAACTGCATTATTACTTAAAATGGGGCATTGAGAGTCTGTCTTCTGTCCTCTATTGACTAATGACCTCCAGAAGGGGGATTGTGGAGCATCATGGACCATTACAGAGCATTATAACACGTCATGCATTACTGAACTCTGTATAGGTGAGCATCTCAAAGTGAGGAATTTACTCCCTTCGTACATCCATATACAGAGCAGTGACCTGTCCTGCTGATGCCTGCTTTATGCATGCAGTCATATATTTATTCAGCAGAGTCCATGCAGCACAGATGGTTGTATTCAGTACAGATACAGGGTCTGTCATACAGGGAATATCTTATTCAAAGTTAGAATGTGTGGTCAGGAACCAAACCCGTATCTGAAGAATGTGCTAAACTCAGACAGCATTCCAACCACTAGGCTGTGTTTTGTTAGATTTCCATCTTGCATCACTGTGCAGTATTGACAGGCCTTACTCTGTAAAAATTGTATTTTCCTTGTGCTATTGTTTGCATTATCTGCACATTCTGGGCATTGCTAAATATTAGTCTGTTTATTATTTTCCACAAAATGTAGCTGTTTTTAGTTCTCTTCCCTCACTAAGTTCAGGCCTTGGACTGACCTGCAGAGCACCCAGTATTGCACCCATTTTCACCCCCTCACATCCCTCTCTGGTGGGTGTCACACCTGAATTGTGGGAGCCATGTCCCTACAGGCAATGCCACTCCCATCATTTCTCACTCCAATAACATGATGCGTAAGAATCCAAGTCAGTTTATGCACCTATATACAAAAGCACACATGCCGTGCAAACACTTATCAGTGATAAATGTATAGACAGTCTACTAGATACTGATTAACTGACCACGTCAGTTACAGCCACGTGATTCTCAGACCCATAGTCTGTATTCATGCCAGAAGATAGTTGGTGTCTCTTTGCTTATTCCCCCTTTCAGTCTTTACGCAGAAGATGCAGTCAGGTGACAGGCACAGATGGAAACAATGGGTCCAGACCATCAGGCTATGGTGCTTCTCATTATTTTAATGGAATTCATGAATATTTATACTACCAATATCATGAACTGGATTATGTTTAATTGATAGCTTCTTAGTAAAAACCTTACACATAAGGGAAAACAAGGTAAGCTGACCTTTTACAGCTCTATAGACTTTTCTCACTTGGTTGATTCTGAACATGTTGCAGCTGTTTGGGGGTTAATTGGTTCTCTGAATACATCACAAAATATGAAATGAGAAATTTAAAACAAGGTCATAAGCGATTGGTGTCATATATTAAGACGAATGCAAACAAACTGTGCAAAACAAAAACAAACACCATTCTCAGTGGTACCAATAATGATTTACGTTGTGTTGATGAAATAGTACAACAATGATTAACTGCTTTTAGACGTGACCGAGGAATGAACATAACAACAACAGTAAATAAATCAGAGGCACAGTAACCAGAAAAACTGGTCTGTTAGGGTACATGTGATTATCTAGGAAAGGCAGTATATGGACAGTCAAAGTGGCCAAAGTGATTTGAGTTAATGGATCAAGGCAGCCAACTGCTAATAATATCCGCAACTGTAACTATTTGAATTAGTGTGTGTGGTGACTGTTCATGCATGCTATATTAGAAGTGTTAATGTATGGGATCGTTTAATGAGCTACTGTAATATCTGTTTCCTAAGGTGTTAGCTGTCTATCACAGACATTAAGCCATCATGCTGTTATAAAAATGCACCGCGTTGACCTGTATTTCTTCTTAGAACAAAAGGCATTTCTTTACCAGTAGAACTTACTACATATGTGACTGATGAAGGAAAGCAGTGCCTGAGAAAGTTGAAGTATTTATGTGTTGATGTATTGTTTCAATGTTTTCTTAGGTTCTATATCTAGGAGCAGGAGGCCTAGTTTGCCACTATCTAATATTAGCATTCTACCATTAAACAGTTAGTTTGGACAATATCATGGGTAAGGGAAAAAATTTAACACTATAGGTTAGTCCCCTTTATAGCTTATTTTCAATCCCTAACAGTACTACACGATGCAGTAATTGCTCATGAAATATAAATATACATGCTCGTTTATATCTTTATTCTACAAAATCCCTGATTGTTGTCTTAAATATAAATGTTGCATATAACATGCTTGATATCCCTAGGGTGTGCACTATGTTGTCAATCTATTCTGACAAATATTGTTGTAACTGGACTTTCAATTTTTGCTAAATAATGCAAGCCAGTAAATTATAATCAAACTTAAGTAACAAAATTGTTCTCCAATTTTATAGACTTTCTTTACAGTTTCCTTTCCGTCTCAGTTTTAATAATGTAATATAACTCTTTTTATATAATGATAAAGGAGCACCCTTAGTCATTCATTTGTTATACACACATTCTTATGTTTGTATTTCCAAATCTTCTAAGAAATACTCATCTCAACTGGTAACAGTCTATGCTTAACTTTTCTGAGGACTACTTTCACCTGCAAATATGTAAAATAGTTTTCTACCTCAAAACTATTTGAAGTTCAACAAATTAAATCCAAATTTTTATCTAATGGATCTATCACTTTGCTAAATTCTTTATCATAATATAACTCCCTGAAGGCTTTCATGCTGAGGTGCTAGAGTTCTATTAATGTTTTTCTTGGAATTGTTTGGCCAGTTATTTGTTGTGTTGCATACTATAACTCCCCTGTTTTAAAATCTTATGTATGTTGATAAACAATCTGTCATCTGTGTTTAATATTGCTGATAGAACCTTATCCTTCCAGTATTTTCTCTGTATGCTTATTTACCAACTTCATAGGTTTATAGGTTCACAGGAAGTTACTGGACTAATGGCCCTAGAGGCCTTACAGACCTAGCCGTATTTATCCTGACTTGCCCCAGTTGTCAGTGGTCAGGTGAGTGACATTCACAGAAGTAAGGATCTATGGTAGATAACACTGACTTCCTCTGTTTAGGAGGGACATAGGCACCACCCAAGGTTTGAATTTCTGGTCACCCAGCCATTGATCTAGGATTAGTTTGAAGAGGGTCATGGAAGTCCTTTTTTTCACTTGAATTTGAAGATTGTTCCAGAGAAATGGCAGTCTCTGGGAGATGTATCTATCTCTCCTGCATGACTAGTCCATATCAGAGGCTGGGTTAGGATCCCTGGACTCAGTGACCTTCAGGATGTTTGATTTATGAATGTGTAGCATTTCCATCAGAGCCGGTTGAGAGACTGCCTTGTAAGCCAGGCACAGGTCAGGAGAAGGAATGCAATGACAGGGATTTCTGTTTTTTCCATGTAAGACTTGTTTTGTGTATCCTGTAATTTCATGATGAGAACCATTGTGGTCTCTCCAATTGTTGCAGGTGTCTAGAGAGGTACATGCAAAAGGGAGCATTGTACTCAATTATCGGTCTGATGAGGGCTAAGTATAATGGAATTATAACTTCCCTAGATCTACATGTAATAACTTTACTCTGTGCTACACCACTGGTGACTGGCCTTTTGCTTAGAGGTGAAGTCACCCACTTTGACAGTATGTATCCCTTTGGTGAGCCAGTTGGCTACCCACCTTGTAATGTAGGAGTTAATTCCCAACTGAGATGGTTTCTCTATAATACCTGAGTGGAGCATTGTATCAAATGCCTTGGCTAGGTGACTTTCTTGAAGAATTCAGTCATGTTTAACAGGCATGATATACCTTTAATGAATACAAACTGTGTTGTGTCCATAGTTTGAAGATTATCTCCATCCTTGTTAATAATGTCCATACTCATTTTTTCTGTGGTGTTGCAGATAAGGCTAGTCAAACTTATCGGCCTATAATTCCCAGAGTCAGTTGATGGTCCCCCTTTGTGCTGAGGGATTCCTGTTGCTGTCCAGCATTCTGCAGGAACATAGCCAGTTCACAGGCTGTGGTTAAAAAGGGATTCAAATGGATGAGCTAAGTCATGTATTAAGTTGTTTAAAAGGCAATCTGGGATGTTGTCTGGTCCCACTGATGCCTTGGAAAACACTGAGATGACCTGTTCTCTTGAGGTAACAGGCTTTGGAATGCTGCCAGGTATACTTTGGGGAATGATTGGAGGGGACGGGGGTGATGTTTGCTTCAGACCTGTCAGTTATCAGGTTGTCTATTACCTCTGTTTGAGTATGGGTGGTGCATCCTTAACCAGTTCAGCACATAGTTGGATATTCCCTTTTATATTATGAATGTGGTTAAAGAATGTCTTGGGATTATCCTAAACTAAGGAGGCTGTTTTGACTTCATAATTAGCTTTGGAGGACTTGACAAGATTGCTAATTTGTTTGTTTAAGCTAGAACGGGATTTCTTCCTCTGCTGAGCCAGTTCCATCTTTTCCTTGGACATTAATCTCTTTCTATTGTTGTATAACCAATTTATAGGGGACCACCAGGTTGGCTCTATTCTTTGGCAAGACCTGGTTTTAATCCTGTCAGGTACAGCTGATTATATATAGCTGCTTAGGTAATTATAAAGAGCATCGGTGTACACCTCTGTATAGGAGTCCATGTTATCTCTGTCCAAGGGGGCTTTGAAACGTCTTATACCATCACTTAGTATAAGGTAGTTTGCCTTTGAAATATCCTTAAGGGTTTTTGAGCTTGATGGGGTATTTAGTCTTATAATTACATCAAACAAGACCAATTTATTCCGATCTTACCAGGGAGGACATCACACAGAAAGGTGGGGTGCAATGCTCTTTCTTGTTAGTGACAACTATGTCCAGAACATTTGAGCCTCTCATGGGTGTGCTAACAATTCCTGAATATTTCTTCCCACATTATTTTCTTGGACCCCCCCTGTCAGACGACATCCGTGACGCGATCTGGGTGAATTTCCCTTCCCTCCCATCCAATAAATCAAGGTCCTCTTGGTCAGGGAGGCACTGGGGGCACTGTGCTGGGCATGTATGGGCAATCAGAGGGAGTCTCTGGTGGGTCAGGGAACCCTCCCTAGGATTTTTTTGTTTATTGTGATGATGACATTTAGATCCCTGAGCCCTGAGGCTGAGGGATTGGGATTTTTTTAAGTAAGTGTAGTCCAACAGTTCTGGGTTTGTTTGACAGAGATATGTTACAGACGCTTCTGAGTAGCGGAGAGTCGGCAGAGTATAGCTGGAGTTTTTCTGGAGTTTTTAAGGCATCTCTCACTTTAGGTCTGCCTTTCTTCTGGTGAGGTGTTTTTAGTGAGGTATTTCTGTTGCAGAGTCTTTGGGAAATTTTGTCATATGGGGTACGTAATTCCTATAATGGGTCTAATGAGGGATGAGTACCTCTTCTGGATGACTAGCTGTTCCAGAGCATTTGCATTGACAAAGTCTAAGAACCTCTGAGTCAGCAGATTTGTGGTCATATATGTTTCTCATTCTATGGCATGATAAGTATAGTCGCCCATGAGTAAGGTGTTAGGCTATGTCAAGTCACTTTGGTAAGTCCGAATATGTGATATGCTTTTTCTGTTTCGTGGTGATGGAGCTAAACCTAACTATGATGTTGTAGGAGGCTTTGCCTACAGTTAATTGGGCATGGAGTGGTTTAAGACAGTCATACAGTCTGACCAGGCTCAAAGTGTACTTATCCTTAATGAAGAAGGATACACTTTCTCCTTTGGTTCTATCATGCTCAGTTTGTGGTCTGAATGTATGGAAGCCATTGTAGCCCTGTATTGCTGGGGTGCATTCCATGCCTTTGAACCATGTCTTGGTGACTGCACAGATGTCAGCATCTTCAAAAGTGAGGAGTGCTTTCATGGAGAGCAGTTTCTTGTTTAGACTCCTAGCATTAAGTAGTAGAACCTTGAGTTTATCTAGAGAGGATTTTGTTATGTTGAGATGGTGATTATGTTGACACTGCCTAAGAAAGGTACAACAGGGGTAGCTAATACCTTTGCCAGTCTCCAAAAGCCTAGAGGAGACAGGTGCAGACTATCTCTGGCAAAGACCATGTCTTCCCAGGCTGCAGATATTTGATCCTGTTGACTGGCACCAGAAGGTAAGGCAATTGTTAAAGTCAATCATTTATATTTGAGCTTGTTGGGAGGAGGAGAGGGTTGTCTGTGTACATGAGGCAATTGTAACATTGCCTCAAGATACTGTAAAGAAAGGTTTGCAAGGAGCTCAAGATACACAATGAAGTTAAGTTATAAAATTATGTAAGAAGAGAGATTTAAGTATTCTGTAGGTTTGTTAAGAGACCAAGAGATGTAAAGAAGTCAGTTATAACATTCTCTTGGAGGGGAGGTAAAATATCAGTGCATAGGAGGATAGTGGTAATAACACACGACTTAGAGTGCACAGTATAAGGATTAGTATTATTTAGGCTGCCTGTTCCACACTGGTGTATCGAGAACATTTATAACTTAGGTGAAATATCAGTGTATAGGATAGTGGTAATAGCATATGACTTAGAGTGCACAGTATAAGGATTAGTATTATTTAGGCTGTGTGTTCCAAACTGGTGTATCGAGAACATTTATAACTTAGGTGAAATATCAGTGTATGAGATATTGGTAATAGCATATGACTTAGAGTGCACCGTATAAGGATTAGTATTATTTAGACTGCCTGTTCCAAACTGGTATACTGAGAACATTTATAACTTAGGGGATATATCAGTGTACAGGATAGCTCATAGGTTCATAGGTAGATACTAGGCTATCTGCCCTAGGGCATTTATAAGCCTAGCCAGAGTGTATTTGGCTTTCGCCTCCCTATTAGATTAGCCTACTGTGCCTCTGTATAGTAGGTCACAGAAGGTAGCCCTTTAAGATTAGTTTACTGTGCCTCTGTCAAGCAGGGACACAGAAGAGACCCCAGGGGTGAATTTGCGATTACCCATCCACGCGTCCAGATTTCACTTGAAGAGGGTCAGCGAGGGGCTCTGTCTAACATGAATTGGGATTCTATTCCAGAGTGAAGGGAGCCTCTGGAAAATGAATCTGTCCCTCCAGCATGTCCTATTTATTTTTGTGCTGAGGTTTAAGTCCCTGGAGCGTGTAGCTCTAAGGGATTTGGATTTTTTGAGGTGGAGCATGTCCATTAATTCTGGGTTAGACATGGCTTTGTACGTCAGGCATAGATCGCCTCTGAGTAGGTGGTAAGCAACTGAATAGAGCTGGAGTTTCTTTAGTTGAGCTGCATAGGACATCTGTTTGTGGCCCGTGATCCTCTTGGTGAGGTACTTTTGGGGTCTCTCCAGTTGCTGTAGGTGTCAGGTAAGGTACATCCCAAAAGGGGCATTGTATTCAATTATAGGCCTGATGAGTGATGAGTAGAGGGGCACAATGACCTCTCTTGATCTAGATGCGAACCCTTTCGCGATAAGGTGGGCTATATAGTTGGAGGCAGCAACTTAGAGGTAAAGACAAATTAATGGTAGATACGGATAGTTGCAAATACGATAATTCTAATGAGGATTAAATGGAGATTTAAATACAGAAAGCGTGAAAGTGGGAAAGATAAGAAAAAATGGTAGATACAGTAGAATTATAGGTCAGTTAGGTGATGATGGGAATTAAGATTTAAAGCGAAACATGGTGCATAGTTTAATAGTTTAGAATATTTAAATAAAATAAACAGAGACATAATATGTATGTAAAGCATTCATTATTAATTACTTTTGCTGTAAACATTGCCTATTTAAGGGATATTGTAAAAAATGGTTAAGTGAGGCTAGGAGTCAGCCTTAGTGTTAAGTATTATTAAGGGTTATGCATAGTGATGGCTGGGTAATGCTGCATTTTGGGCGTGTTAATGTTGTAATTTGATGGGCTTTAGAAAGGGTTTTGAAATAAGATAGGTTGGTATTTCACTGAGCATGGTAGAAAGTCAGCTCCATTCATTATCAAAGAGTGTGCCAGGTGCTCTGTCTCTGAATGTTGTACTCACGTTATCTCACTGAAGCAAGCTGCTGTGAGATGATCAAAGTGGTCCGATGTGTATCACTGTAGGTAAAGTGGTCCGATGTGTATCACTGTAGGTAAAGTGGTCCGATGTGTATCACTGTAGGTAAAGTGGTCCGATGTGTATCATTGTAGGTAAAGTGGTCCGATGTGTATCACTGTAGGTAAAGTGGTCCGATGTGTATCACTGTAGGTAAAGTGGTCCGATGTGTATCACTGTAGGTAAAGTGGTCCGATGTGTATCACTGTAGGTAAAGTGGTCCGATGTGTATCACTGTAGGTAAAGTGGTCCGATGTGTATCATTGTAGGTAAAGTGGTCCGATGTGTATCACTGTAGGTAAAGTGGTCCGATGTGTATCACTGTAGGTAAAGTGGTCCGATGTGTATCACTGTAGGTAAAGTGGTCCGATGTGTATCATTGTAGGTGTTGATTCAAAGCTGAGCAGGTGTGATGTAAATGAATATGTGTGAAAGTTAGATGGAAGAATTTGATTCTGTTACCACAGGGCATCCAGTTTAATGTATGTGCATTGGGAGTTTCCATGTGATGCAAATGTCTAATTCTAAACAATGAAGCCTAGAGCTTGTCATTGGTTCATACATTTACAGATTAGTACTAGGCTAGCTGCCCACTGTAGCCAAGTTCCCTTTTTGTCCTTGAACTAACTTATCTGATTTGGTCAGAGACTGGCTTTACCCATCCCATGTCCGATAATTATGTATTACCCATAATGAGAATAACTGGTATCATTCCATAGATAATTTAAGAAGGCTCATGCATGGGATAAAACATTTATGGCTTCCTCTGTCTATTAGTAGCACAGGGGGCAGTCCTGTGACAAATGTAATGTTTTACCATCTATAGAGCCAAGTTGCACTTGAATATGGACAGAGATGAATTTTGTTTAATGTTGTTGGGGAGTCTGTTAAAGAGGGGTGATATCCTCTGGGAGAGAAACCTGTCCTTCCATACCATTCTATTAATAATGCAACAGACATTCAGATCCATAGACCAAGTATTTCTGATGTCATTTGCCTTGTTAAAGTGCAGTAATCTCTTACGTATTGGGTCAGACGATTCCATATATGCCAGACAGATGTTACCTCTTAGCAGTCTGTAGGATACCAAGTATACTGATAGGGCTTTGAGTTGGTCCATATACAACATGTTTATAGGGACTGTATCCTTTTGGTAATCTATCTCTGTGGGTGTTCCAATTGCTGCACGTCTGGAAAGATAAATGGCAAAAGAGTTTTATACATAATGGCATAATGAAGGCTGGATAAAGGGGGACAATGCCACCCCTAGATCTAGAAACAATCCCTTTATTTATAAGTTGGGCAATATAGAAGGATTTTTTTTACAACAATGGACACACGGTGGTTATAAATTAGGCTACTTTCTACATTAGTTTTGAAATCCCTGCACAGCTGGGTAAACTGTTATGGCTGTATTGTCAGTGTGGTTCTTACATGGTGCAGATGACTTCCTAAATGATACAATAATGCATTTTTGGTATCTGGCTTCAGTCCATGAGTTTGGCTCAAATTATTTTTTGGGACAAATCATCCTACAGAATGGGTAAGTCATTTAGGGATTCAGTGTGTGGTCCTAGCTTGCAGTCATCCAGAAACTTAGCCAGCCAGAGCACCTTGGCATTGGTTTTTACTTAAGAAAGGTAAAGACAGAGATGTTCCAGCACAGAACCTTTGAGTACTCCACTGCTGAATGGTTTCTTTGTGGCTATAATTTTATTTTCATATCTTCCATCCTATTTGTGAGCCAGTTAACAATGCAGTCAGTGATGCAATGGTTTCATTTCAGTTTATTTAGCTTTTGTACTATTCTTAAGTGTACAATTCTGTAAAAGGATTTTGTCAGGTTGAGGTATGTGGTGTGTACCATTTTGCCTTCATCAATTGATTTGTTGACCTTTTTAAAAAAGTCCACCAGTTTGCATAACCATGTCCTGCCTTGAGGAATCAAAACTGTAGCAGTTCCTTGTTTGCAGATTGCCTCTGTCCTTATTAGTTAAAGGGTGTGTCTTTCCATGACTTTGTATGTCAGGGTGGTCAGACCTATGATTTAGACTTTTTTAAGTTGCCAGTGATGCATGTACCATAGGAGAGTTTGGGCATAAATGCTAGCCAATGTAACCCCAGTGGATGAGGAAATCCATTTGTTTATTTGAGATAGTTACCTTAGATTTTTATTTATGTCTTTTATGATTAATAAATAGAAAATTCAATAACATATTAAAGGTAAGTGCGGTACTCTTTTGAATTTTGTTGTATGTTAAGTGGTTAGGTGGCCTGTTCAGCTGACTCGTATCAGCTGTCACCCAGACAGAGACCATTTTATGATCAGTATAAAATGCCTCCACGGGGGGCCAAGCTATTAGATCACTACAGGGCATCACTGTGGACACAATGGGTGGATGAATGGGAATACTCGATATGATATGCAGTGGTACATGTTGCTAGATATGAGATACAGAGAGGCATTTCTGTGTTTTTATACCTCATTAGCATTTCCTAAGAGAACAGGTTTATAAAACCGATGACCTTGTTGCTTAATTACTGTGAACAATTATGCAGCTGAATTACAATATCTGTACAATATCAAATAAAATGCAAACATCCTAGGTTCATCTTTTCGAACATAATCAAGGGACAGTTTAGTAGGATAAATAGGATCTGCCAAGATAAAGATGAACGCACTACTGAATTTGACAAACTTGAATCCCTTCTCTTAGATAGAGGGTACAATCAGGTTGATATAGCTTATGTAAAAGAAAGATTTATTAATGATGACCAATATAAACCCAGGGTTATGCATCAGTATAATAATGGCAATGGACAGTTTGAATCTCAAGAACATAAACAAGTAAGATGTATTATCAGTTACACTAGTGACAATAAGTATATCACTGACATAATTAGTAAAAATTGGTCTATTTTGACCACTAGTGATGAAATAAAGAGCTTGATAGGAAGTAGAGCATCCTTCACTTATAAAAATATGCCAAATCTGAAAAGAATTATGTGTAATGAAAGGTTCAATGACACTACTATTAACAACGCCACTAGGGGCACTATTCCATGTGGAGGATGTACATCTTGTAAATGGGTAACTACTGATACCAAATTTTCAAATCCTGAATTAACAATGGAGGTTGACATTAACTGTTCAGCTAGTTGCAATGATACAAATGTTATTTATTTAGCCACTTGTGTGTCATGCCCTGCTTTTTATGTGGGCATGACAACTAGGAGACTCAGGGACAGGATACAAGAGCATTTGTATGCAATAAAAAAGAAGGATCAGAAGAATGCATTATTCAAACATGTCTCTGAATATCCAAACCATACTTTTCTTTTCAGAGTATTACAAAGAAGAACGCCTAATATAAGGAAAGGTGATAATTTCAATGAATTTGGGAGGGTGGCCTAATGGTTAAGGTGTTTGCCTTAAAAACACAAGGTGTATGGTGTGAGTCTCACAAGGGATAATTGGCTAGGCTTAAAATGGCTCGCAAGGGCAGTTAGCTTAGTACTAACCTATGAACCTATGAACCTATGAACCTGAATTAGAGAGTCTGGAGTTGGACTGGATATTCAGAATTAGAGCACATAAATGCCCTGGTCTCAACAGCTATGTTAGCATTAGATCGCACTTAAAGAAAAGGAAATATCACTGATATGTGATCTTTAGTATATACATATATATTTTTGAAGCCCTTGGTTAGATAGTGAGTTAACATCAGGTTGCCATATTTATATATAGCTTATCCTTTGCATATATTCTTCAATGAAGCCCTATGTATTCATTCTTTATATAACCATAAGTCTTTTATAATAATTGCTAAGTGATTCATAACTTACTAATTATATGCATTACTCTCATGATATCGTGAGATTATGAATATTTCTGAAAAGTCTGTCCAATGTATTTTTCTTTGTATATAGGCCTTTACCCCACATAACCCACTACAGGTCTTTTTAAAATTGTTTCTCATATTTTTAAATATGTTCCACATAAATATGGGAGATCATTTTAGTTTTATGCTTTAGCATTCTTGCATACAACAAACATTTTAGATGAGTTCTGTTGAAGGTATACATTTTGTATATTATGAATTTTTCTTTCTATAAATGATTATTTTGACATGATGCACAAATTAGTTTTGTATATATTTTTATAAAATATAGGTTTTTCTTAATATAATGCTTGTTTTTAGAAATATTGTTATTTAATACTTTTCACATATATTATATTATATATTCTGTAGTTTTGTTCAAAAACATACAAGGTTGATTTTCTTGTTTTAATATATACATATATCTACATGTTTTATATATACATATTTTTATACTTTTACTTATATATTAAGTACATATATTCATATATTCATTTGATATGTATTTGCATTTGCAGGTTAGTATCGACTATAAATATATATATACATATTTCTGCTATTAGATTAAGTATCACTATTTTTCATATGCAGTAGAATATTAGTGGTCTAGAGCTGTCCTTGTATAAATATCAAGCAAAAGATGGTTTGTCTGCATTTTACGTTGGAATTTTAGTCTCTGCTATTGAGACCATTTCATTAAGTAAAATATATAGAACTACATAGTGTGTGTTTTAAAATTTTAATGTTACGTTTCAATTTTTACTCTAGAATGTAGTTATTTACAACATTTTGTTGAGTATACACAATTACTGAGATTTCTTCTTTTAGAAAAATAACATTATGCAATGATTTTTTGCCTCAAACAAAATGTATGTTAGTTAATATGTATGTTTTAAACACATTTTGTTGATTTCGCTATGTTAGTCATTTAAGGCATACATCTTCAAAAATTGCTTTGACTTTAAAGTAATTTAAAATGGCTCACTAGATTTGGATCAATTAATCAATTAACAGTTGCAGTTATATGATATATAAGTGAAATGATACACTGCTGTGTTTAAACTTGGTTCTGAAGAAGCGTGCACCTGGCAGCACGCGAAAGCGCTTTACTTTTGGATTTTATATGAATTCAAAGCATCTTTATTATTCAGGTGGTGTTTGGTCTTCTTCGTTTTACTACAACTGGTATCATTCCATAGGATAATTTAAGAAGGCTCAAGTGCATGGGATAAAACATTTATGGCTTCCTCTGTCTATTAGTAGCACAGGGGCCAGTCCTGTGACAAATGTAATGTTTTACCATCTATATTGCCAAGTTGCACTTGAATATGGACAGAGATGGATTTTTGTTTTAATGTTGTTGGGAGTCTGTTAAAGAGGGGTGATAATCCTCTGGGAGAAACCTGTCCTTCCATACCATTCTATTAATAATGCAGCAGACATTCAGATCCATAGACCAAGTATTTCTGATGTCATTTGCCTTGTTAAAGTGGAGTAAACTCTTACGTATTGGGTCAGATGATTCCATATATGCCAGACAGATGTTACCTCTTAGCAGTCTGTAGGATACCAAGTATACTGATAGGGCTTTGAGTTGGTCCATATACAACATGTTTATAGGGACTGCATCCTTTTGCAATCTATCTCTGTGGGTGTTCCAGTTGCTGCACGCTCTTGGAAAAAGATAAATGGCAAAAAAGAGTTTATACATAATGGCGTAATGAAGAGAGAGGCTTGGATGAAGTGGGACAATGCCACCCCCTAGATCTAGAAACAATCCCTTTATTTATAAGTTGGGCAATATAGAAGGATTTTTTTACAACAATGGACACATGGTGGATTTATAAATTAGGCTACTTTCTACATTAGTTTTGAAACCTGCACAGCTGGGTAAACTGTTATGGCTGTATTGTCAGTGTGGTTCTTACATGGTGCAGATGACTTCCTAACATGATACAATAATGCATTGTTGGTATCTGGCTTCAGTCCATGAGTTTGGTACTCAAATTATTTTGGGACAAATCATCCCACAGAATGGGTAAGTCATTGGCTTAGGGATTCAGTGTGTGGTCCTAGCTTGCAGTCATCCAGAAACTTAGCCAGTCAGAGCACCTTGACATTGGTTTTACTTAAGAAAGGTAAAGAC
Source organism: Protopterus annectens (assembly GCF_019279795.1). Taxonomy (NCBI): domain Eukaryota; kingdom Metazoa; phylum Chordata; order Ceratodontiformes; family Protopteridae; genus Protopterus; species Protopterus annectens. Next base: position 1,883,936,766 of record NC_056732.1, on the reverse strand, counting down.
AGAGATGTTCCAGCACAGAACCCAACTGAGTACTCCACTGGCCAAGTTGAATGGTTTCTTTGTGGCTATAATTTTTTATTTTCATATCTTCCATCCTATTTGTGAGCCAGTTAACAATGAATTAGAGCTAGGCTTAAAATGGCTCGCAAGGGCAGTTAGCTTAGTACTAACCTATGAACCTATGAACCTATGAACCTATGAATTAGAGAGTCTGGAGTTGGACTGGATATTCAGAATTAGAGCACATAAATGCCCTGGTCTCAACAGCTATGTTAGCATTAGATCGCACTTAAAGAAAAGGAAATATCACTGATATGTGATCTTTAGTATATACATATATATTTTTGAAGCCCTTGGTTAGATAGTGAGTTAACATCAGGTTGCCATATTTATATATAGCGATCCTTTGCATATATTCTTCAATGAAGCCCTATGTATTCATTCTTTATATAAACGATAAGTCTTTTATAATAATTGCTAAGTGATTCATAACTTACTAATTATATGCATTACTCTCATGATATCGTGAGATTATGAATATTTCTGAAAAGTCTGTCCAATGTATTTTTCTTTGTATATAGGCCTTTACCCCACATAACCCACTACAGGTCTTTTTAAAAATTGTTTCTCATATTTTTAAATATGTTCCACATAAATATGGGAGATCATTTTAGTTTTATGCTTTAGCATTCTTTTGCATACAACTTAAACATTTTTTAGATGAGTTCTGTTGAAGGTATACATTTTGTATATTATGAATTTTTTTCTTTCTATAAATGATTATTTTGACATGATGCACAAATTAGTTTTGTATATATTTTTATAAAATATAGGTTTTCTTAATATAATGCTTGTTTTTAGAAATATTGTTATTTAATACTTTTCACATATATTATATTATATATTCTGTAGTTTTGTTCAAAAACATACAAGGTTGATTTTCTTGTTTTTAATATATACATATATCTACATGTTTTTATATACATATTTTTATACTTTACTTATATATTAAGTACATATATTCATATATTCATTTGATATGTATTTGCATTTGCAGGTTAGTATCGACTATAAATATATATATACATATTTCTGCTATTAGATTAAGTATCACTATTTTTTCATATGCAGTAGAATATTAGTGTAGTCTAGAGCGCTGTATAAATATCAAGCAAAAGATGGTTTGTCTGCATTTTACGTTGGAATTTTAGTCTCTGCTATTGAGACCATTTCATTAAGTAAAATATATAGAACTACATAGTGTGTGTTTTAAACAGTTGCTACGTTTCAATTTTACTCTAGAATGTAGTTATTTACAACATTTGTTGAGTATACACAATTACTGAGATTTCTTCTTTTAGAAAAATAACATTATGCAATGATTTTTTGCCTCAACAAAATGTATGTTAGTTAATATGTATGTTTAAACACATTTTGTTGATTTCTGCTATGTTAGTCATTTAAGGCATACATCTTCAAAAATTGCTTTGACTTTAAGAATTTAAAATGGCTCACTAGATTGGATCAATTAATCAATTAACAGTTGCAGTTATATGATATATAAGTGAATGATACACTGCTGTGTTTAAACTTGTCTGAAGAAGCGTGCACCTGGCAGCACGCGAAAGCGCTTACTTTTTGGATTTTATATGAATTAAAGCATCTTTATTATTCGTGGTGTTTGGTCTTCTTCGTTTTTACTACAACTGGTATCATTCCATAGATAATTTAAGAAGGCTCATGCATGGGATAAAACATTTATGGCTTCCTCTGTCTATTAGTAGCACAGGGGGCAGTCCTGTGACAAATGTAATGTTTTACCATCTATAGAGCCAAGTTGCACTTGAATATGGACAGAGATGAATTTTGTTTAATGTTGTTGGGGAGTCTGTTAAAGAGGGGTGATATCCTCTGGGAGAGAAACCTGTCCTTCCATACCATTCTATTAATAATGCAACAGACATTCAGATCCATAGACCAAGTATTTCTGATGTCATTTGCCTTGTTAAAGTGCAGTAATCTCTTACATATTGGGTCAGACGATTCCATATATGCCAGACAGATGTTACCTCTTAGCAGTCTGTAGGATACCAAGTATACTGATAGGGCTTTGAGTTGGTCCATATACAACATGTTTATAGGGACTGTATCCTTTTGGTAATCTATCTCTGTGGGTGTTCCAATTGCTGCACGTCTGGAAAGATAAATGGCAAAAGAGTTTTATACATAATGGCGTAATGAAGGCTGGATAAAGGGGGACAATGCCACCCCTAGATCTAGAAACAATCCCTTTATTTATAAGTTGGGCAATATAGAAGGATTTTTTTACAACAATGGACACATGGTGGTTATAAATTAGGCTACTTTCTACATTAGTTTTGAAATCCCTGCACAGCTGGGTAAACTGTTATGGCTGTATTGTCAGTGTGGTTCTTACATGGTGCAGATGACTTCCTAAATGATACAATAATGCATTTTTGGTATCTGGCTTCAGTCCATGAGTTTGGCTCAAATTATTTTTTGGGACAAATCATCCTACAGAATGGGTAAGTCATTTAGGGATTCAGTGTGTGGTCCTAGCTTGCAGTCATCCAGAAACTTAGCCAGCCAGAGCACCTTGGCATTGGTTTTTACTTAAGAAAGGTAAAGACAGAGATGTTCCAGCACAGAACCTTTGAGTACTCCACTGCTGAATGGTTTCTTTGTGGCTATAATTTTATTTTGATATCTTCCATCCTGTCCATAACAATCATAGTGATGCAATGGTTTCATTTCAGGTTATTTAGTACTATTCAAGTGTACAATTCTG
>NC_056732.1:1883884794-1883933457 GCF_019279795.1 Protopterus annectens | reverse complement strand
AGAAACTATCGCCCTATAAGCCTGACTAGTCTGGTCTGCAAAGCTATGGAGCGTATCATCATGGAACTCATAAACAAAGACATTGGGAACCTCCAGATACTGGACCCTATCCAATTCAGCTTTGTTAAGGGCAGATCTTGCCTCTTAAACCTAGTTGACTTCTTTGAAACAGTTACCAAGGCCATAGATGAGGGGAAGGTAGTCCACACAGCTTACCTGGACCTCGCAAAAGCCTTGGACACAATACCCCACTCAGGCATCATAAATAAGCTTACCAGCTTAAATATCAACCCCTATGTCACAAGATGGGTTGCAAACTGGCTCAGGGATAGAACCCACATGGTCAGAATTGCAGGTGCCATGTCAGACTCTAAACCAGTTACAAGTGGTGTCCCACAAGGCTCAGTCCTGGGACCTCTCTTGTTTGGTATATACTTCTCCAAGGTACACGCTAACACGGGAGGACTATGGCTGACCAAGTTTGCAGATGACTGCAAACTGGGAGCCATAATCGACTCTCTGGCTGAAACAAGGATCCTCCAAAAGGGTCTCACAGAGACGGATACCTGGTGCCAGAGCCACGGCCTCAAGCTAAATGCCAAAAAGTGCATAGTCATCCCCTTTGGGAAAAACAAAGTGCCCACAAATTACCACATAGGTGGTAATCCATTAATCTGGAAAAGTAATTAGGGATTTGGGGACCCAAGTAGATAGTAATCTCTCCTTTGACAATCACGTTGCCAAAGTGGTTAGAAAGACCTTCTATATAGCCCACCTTATCACGAAAGGGTTCACATCTAGATCAAGAGAGGTCACTGTGCCCCTCTACTCATCACTCATCAGGCCCATAATTGAATACAATGCCCCATTTGGGATGTACCTTACCCGACACTTGCAGCAACTGGAGAGACCCCAAAAGTACCTCACCAAGAGGATCACGGGCCTCAAACAGATGCCCTATGCAGTTCGACTAAAGAAACTCCAGCTCTACTCAGTTGCTTACCGCCTACTCACAGGCGATCTATGCCTGACGTACAAAGCCATGTCTAACCCAGAATTAATGGACATGCTCCACCTCAGGAAATCCAAATCCCTTAGAGCTACATGCTCCAGGGACTTAAACCTCAGCACAGCAATAAATAGGACATGCTGGAGGGACAGATTCATATCCCAGAGGCTCCCCTCACTCTGGAACAGAATCCCAATTCATGTTAGGCAGAGCCTTTCACTGATCCTCTTCAAGAGAAATCTTGACAAGTGGATGGGAGATCATAAGTTTACCCCTGGGATCTCTTCTGTGTCCTTGCTAGACAGAGGCACAGTAAACTAACCTTAAAGGGCTATCTTCTGTGACCTACTATACAGAGGCACAGTTAACTAATCTAAATGGGAGGCAAAAGCCAAACACACTCTGGCTAGGCTTATAAATGCCCTAGGGCAGATAGCCTAGTATCTACCTATGAACCTATAAATGTTAGAAAACTAAACTTCTTCATAACAATGCTTTCTCTCCTGCAGTATTAATCTATTTACTTCCTGAAAGATTGTACAGCTAAAAGAATTGTATAAATTTATAATTGTTGATGTAAATATTTTATTTTTCTATACCTATCTTATAATAAATATAATAAGAGTTAAGTCCTGACTGCACACCAGATGACTTGTGTTTGACTAACTTCAAACCCACTTGAGAAAAGGGGTGGGAAGGATGGGAATAACCATCTGATATTGTCTCACCCCTCTTGCAGGAGCAGTCTAGGTTCACTGCAACATTAAGTTCTTAGGTAGTTACTAGCCTTGCATTCAAGGTAACCATTGAACCGACTAGCCCAAATTTCTAGTTGCCCCAAGAACTGCCTGGTTAAGTGACCTGTTCAAGGTGATAGAGTAGGCAAGTGTGATCTAATGGAATTGAACTCTGTAGCAAAAGGACTACAGCTTGCAGAATTAACCCTCTCTGTCATCTGACAGAATTAGACTTAAGAGCCTGGTGAGCCCCATGCTGCATGTGGCATTGCACTTGGTCAGGTGGTTGTACATGTGTTGACGTATATGCATCTACTGAAGAAAGCCATTGCAGAGTTTCAAGGCTTTTGTGGGGTGGAGGAGTTTAGGTCACAACCCTAGCACCAATGCAATGCTGCACTAGAATCCTCAACCTCCACATTTCATCTTCACAAAGATCAGGTTGAGCCAGGGGAAAGGTACGGGGAGGTCATTAGACCCGCTGAATGAGAAATAGAGCTTGTGGCAGTCAATGGTCAGCTGCAGAGAGGTAGAGGTAGAAAAGGTATTACTCATCAAATATATCCTTCAAGGAATGATTTTTCTCAGAATGACACTACTCAAACTGCTGTGGATGGAGTCATGGTAAGAAGTCCTTTGTTAATAAGCCAATAATTTATAATCCCAATTAAGTAACAAAACTGGTGTGCAGTGATCAAAAATGTCTTTATCTTTTCCTTACTAAATCAGTCTGGATGGTCTAGAATAATCACTTGGATTTAAAATTTGCAAATGAAAATTAGATTTTCTGGTAGTTTTGACTAAAGAAAAAGTTATTCACAGACTATAAAAGTAAGTTATTTAGAAGAGAATTATTTGAGAGGTATCACTATCAGTAGCACTGATGGGTGAGGAAAGTAAACCTATATGTTCTTTCTATGACTGATAGAGATGCTGCTTTCTGTTTTACCTACTACATTTTCTTTTCTATTTTAAGATATCTGTTTGTCTTTTTTTCTTCTAAGTGAGAGGTAGGCACTTACATAATCTAGCATGTACATCCTACATGTTTTTCCATTGGTTAATTGTCCTTTGAGTGATAATTAAATGCACAATGAATTTCTGGCTCTTTGTCTTTTTCTGAAAAGATTTCAAACCTGCATAAAATAAAGCACCGCTAGTGTTTCCCACCCACCATCCCTGTTGTTGATCTACTTTTTAAACCTGGTGATTTTAACTCCACACCTACTGTAAATTGAGCTTAATAAGCTCCTCCCTTTCTACACTGCTGTTGATATATTGAAGTATTTATTTGCCATTCCTTCTGCTTATAATTAAAACATGCATTTTGCCTCTCATCTGTTCTACTGATTTACTTGATCTGAATTCATTATCTAGCTAGCTGTTGGATAAAGTAGCCTGTTTTTACACTCTAACAAGCACTTGTTTGTACATCAAGAGGTCAGTGGATTTCCCATCTAGAACACTGAGAGGTTGCCTGGTTGGGAAACACTTGAGATTTCTACATGTAGTTTTATTTGTTGGGGAGCTTATTAATCAGCTTATCTTGTTCTTAGTGCCTCGGTTTATTCTGTATAATTGAGTGGGTTTTGGATCAATTATAGAAAGCAAAGTATTTTTATTGAATAATCACAGCCCTAGAAATGTGCTGCTACATCTGTATCTTCAAATATGTTTATGGTAGCATTTCATATCTTTTAACTTTGTTTATGGGAGTATTTCACTCTGGACACTCCTTTACTGTGCTTTTATATTAGGAGGACTGGGATATTTCTTTTAGTGGCAGTAGGTGTTTACCTGGTCTGACTGAGCTAGGAAACAGAAAATGGTCCTAAGTATGATTTTGTACCTCACTTATATACTGTGACTGTACTTCGGCAGTTTCAGAATAAAATGCACTGTCTGCTGTTGATTTAAGTAGTTAATTGCACTGTATTGCATTGTATCTGTAAGTTATAGGGCTGTTGCAGATAGGTAGTTTGTGTGATATTGCTACACTTTGGCTCCAAACCAGCTATTCTACATTAAGAATGTGTTTTTCATCACCCCTGTGGCAGAAGTGTGCTGATGTAACCTGTTTGAGTTGAGGATTGCTGATGAAAGGCTTATTGTGTGCTTTCCTGATTGCTAGTTACCTTAACAGGTGTTCCTCTTTACTCATATTTAAGTCTTGCATTTACATGGTGCTACTGTGTTTTCAGCTGTGGTTAGCAGAGCCCTGTATAGACACAGAAGCGTAGAAGCTCAATTTTCCCTAAACAGCTGTCAATAAACCCTTCCAAGCTTTTCTGCTGATCCAGGAGTCACTCAGTTGCACACTGAGCACCTTTGCCTTATTGATCAACCTTACCCTACGCAAAGTGTTGGCCCCACTTTTGAAGATGCTGACATCTGTGCACTCACCAAGACATGGTTCAAAGGCATGGAATGCACCCCAGCAATACAGGGCTACAATGGCTTCCATACATTCAGACCACAAACTGAGCATGATAGAACCAAAGGAGAAAGTGTATCCTTCTTCATTAAGGATAAGTACACTTCGAGCCTGGTCAGACTGTATGACTTAAACCACTCCATGCCCAATTAACTGTAGGCAAAGCCTCCTACAATATCATAGTTAGGTTTAGCTCCATCACCATGAAACAGAAAAAGCATATCACATATTCGGACTTACCAAAATGACTTGACATAGCCTAACACCTTACTCATGGGCGACTATAATTATCATACCATAGAATGAGAAACATATATGACCACAAATCTGCTGACTCAGAGGTTCTTAGACTTTGTCAATGCAAATGCTCTGGAACAGCTAGTCAGCACACCCATAAGAGGCTCAAATGTTCTGGACATAGTTGTCACTAACAAGAAAGAGCATTGCACCCCACCTTTCTGTGTGATGTCCTCCCTGGTAAGATCAGAATAAATTGGTCTTGTTTGATGTAATTATAAGACTAAATACCCCATCAAGCTCAAAAACCCTTAAGGATATTGCAAAGGCAAACTACCTCATACTAAGTGATGGTATAAGATGTTTCAAAGCCCCCTTGGACAGAGATAACATGGACTCCTATACAGAGGTGTACACCGATGCTCTTTATAATTACCTAAGCAGCTATATATAATCAGCTGTACCTGACAAGATTAAAACCAGGTCTTGCTAAAAAATAGAGCCAACCTGGTGGTCCCCTAGAATAAATTGGTTATACAACAAGAGAAAGAGATTAATGTCCAAGAAAAAGAGGGAACTGGCTCAGCAGAAGAAGAAATCCCTTTCTAGCTTAAACAAATAAATTAGCAATCTTGTCAAGTCCTCCAAAGCTAATTATGAAGTCAAAATAGCCTCCTTAGTTTAGGATAATCCCAAGACATTCTTTAACCACGTTCATAATACAAAAGGGAATATCCAACTATGTGCTGAACTGGTTAAGGATGGCACCACCCATACTCAAACAGAGGTAATAGACAACCTGATAACTGACAGGTCTGAAGCAAACATCACCCTCGTCCCCTCTAATCATTCCCCAAAGTATACCTGGCAGCATTCCTCAGCCTGTTATCTCAAGAGAACAGGTCATCTCAGTGTTTTCCAAGGCATCAGTGGGACCAGACAACATCCCAGATTGCCTTTTAAACAACTTAATACATGACTTAGCTCATCCATTTGAATCCCTTTTTAACCACAGCCTGTGAACTGGCTATGTTCCTGCAGAATGCTGGACAGCAACAGGAATCCCTCAGCACAAAGGGGGACCATCAACTGACTCTGGGAATTATAGGCCCATAAGTTTGACTAGCCTTATCTGCAACACCACAGAAAAAATGAGTATGGACATTATTAACAAGGATGGAGATAATCTTCAAACTCTGGACACAGCACAGTTTCTATTCATTAAAGATATATCATGCCTGTTAAACATGGCTGAATTCTTCAAGAAAGTCACCTAGCCAAGGCATTTGATACAATGCTCCACTCAGGTATTATAGAGAAACCATCCCAGTTGGGAATTAACTCCTACATTACCAGGTGGGTAGCCAACTGGCTCATCAAAGGGATACATACTGTCAAAGTGGTTGACTTCACCTCTAAGCAAAAGGCCAGTCAGCAGTGGTGTACCACAGAGTAAAGTTATTACATGTAGATCTAGGGAAGTTATAATTCCATTATACTTAGCCCTCATCAGACCAATAATTGAGTACAACGCTCCCTTTTGCATTTACCCTTCTAGACACCTTCAACAATTGGAGAGACCACAATGGTTCTCATCATGAAATTACAGGATACACAAAACAAGTCTTACATGGAAAAAAACAGAAATCCCTGTCATTGTACTCTTTCTCCTGACCTGTGCCTGGCTTACAAGGTAGTCTCTCACCCGGCTCTGATGGAAATGCTACACATTCATAAATCAAACATTCTGAAGGTCACTGAGTCCAGGGATCCGAACCCAGCCTCTGATATTAACTAGTCATGCAGGAGAGATAGTTACATCTTCCAGAGACTGCCATTTCTCTGGAACAATCTTCAAATTCAAGTGAAAAAAAGGACTTCCATGACTCTCTTCAAACTAATCCTAGATCAATGGCTGGGTGACCACAAATTCAAACCTGGGGTGGTGCCTATGTCCCTCCTGGACAGAGAAAGTCATTGTTATCTACCATAGAGACTTACTTCTGTGAATGTCACTCACCTGACCACTGACAACTGGGGCAAGTCAGGATAAATATGGCTAGGTCTGTAAGGCCTCTAGGGCCATTAGTCCAGTAACTTCCTGTGAACCTATAAACCTATGAAGTTGGTAAATAAGCATACAGAGAAAATACTGGAAGGATAAGGTTCTATCAGCAATATTAAACACAGATGACAGATTGTTTATCAACATACATAAGATTTTAAAACAGGGGAGTTATAGTATGCAACACAACAAATAACTGGCCAAACAATTCCAAGAAAAACATTAATAGAACTCTAGCACCTCAGCATGAAAGCCTTCAGGGAGTTATATTATGGTAAAGAGTTTAGTAAAGTGATAGATCCATTAGATAAAGATTTGGATTTCATTTGTTAAACTTCAAATAGTTTTAAGGGAGAAAACTATTTTACATATTTGCAGGTGAAAGTAGTCCTCAGAAAAGTTAAGCATAGACTGTTACCAGTTGAGAGGAGTATTTCTTAGAAGATTTGGAAATACAAACATAAGAATGTGTGTATAACAAATGAAGGACTAAGGGTGCTCCTTTATCATTATATAAAAAGAGTTATATTACATTATTAAAACTGAGATGGAAAGGAAACTGTAAAGAAAGTCTATAAAATTGGAGAACAATTTTGTTACTTAAGTTTGATTATAATTTACTGGCTTGCATTATTTAGCAAAAATTGAAAGTCCAGTTACAACAATATTTATCAGAATAGATTGACGACATAGTGCACAACCTAGGGATATCAAGCATGTTATATGCAACATTTATATTTAAGACAACAAACAGGGATTTTGTAGAATAAAGATATAAACGAGCAAGTATATTTATATTTCATGAGCAATTACTGCATCGTGTAGTACTGTTAGGGATTGAAAATAAGCTATAAAGGGGACTAACCTATAATGTTAAATTTGTACACAAAAGTAGTTATTAATCAAAATCTTGGTAACAACTTTCATATACAAAGATGAATAAGACAAAGTTGTACAGAAGAGGAACTTTATTTCTATCGTATATGTATTTTGTAGTACATCAGATTAAAGTTAAAATGAGTGATGCATGATTGACATTCCCAGTAGTACTGACATATGCAAATTATATCATGCGCTGGTAATTTAAAGAGATATAAATAAATATTAGATTTTATTCAAACATCTTTACAACTGTTACAATTAAGATTCATTTTGATAAATAACAAAGTTGAAATTGGGTTTGAAGGAGACTTGAAGGATCCTTTTTTCTCAAAAAACAATGTTCAATATATTCAGTTAAATTTGGGAAATGAAAGAAATACATGAATACTGTGATAAAATAAATAAAGACATGGTTATGTAGATTTTTAAAATTTTTTTTTATTTTAACATTTGTTGACGGAGAAAGTCCGACTAGGTTCCACAGATCCTGTTTTCAGCGGAGGCCCGGGGAGGAATGCTCCAGAATCAAAAGAAGAAATCTTTTCCACTGAGTGTTTGCAAAAGATTCTTTAGGTAGTTAATTGACTAAAATGTGGTTACCCAAGGAGAAATTGGAAGTTAATTTGATGGGCATTTTTCTACTGGTATAAAGAGAAAAGGCTATAACCCGTTAAAATTATCTATTATATAATGAAGTGAAGGATGAAGGTCTATGTTTTTTTATCCTATTCTTAGTTGTTATTATAAGTTAATGGATGCCCTAATTAAAACTAAAATTATCATTTCTGGACCTTAAATGGATTCATATATTATATGGTTAATCAATATTAACTTGATTTATGTACAAGAAGTGAAAATAATTAAAAGCTTATTTAAAAATAGAAAATGGGTTTGGATGTATAAATGGTTTCATTAGGTTTGCATTAGTTGGCTATTAGGAACCAAGATGAGATCAGTTAGATAACAAGTATCTGAAATGTCCCCAGAAAAGGGTGAATTTGAGGAATAAATAATTATTCATAAAATATATTTTTGGGAGCTTAGGGATGGTAAACTACCTGTTAAAGCTTTACTGTGATATTAAAGGGTAAATGAAAGAGAAGTGCTTGTGTGGAGGTGTAGAGACCATTGAAAATCCTTTCTTTATTTGTGAGATAGTTAAACAACTGAGGGGAGCTGAAGAAGTTAGAGACATAAAGTTTGATATTAGTAGATGAGTTGTCATACAATTGTTTTTATTTTATGCAGATATAAATGAAGAATTTCTATAAACTGAGAAATGTTAGGTTGCATTCATATTTTTAAATGTGGCTTGTAAAATCTGCAAACCCTTTATATTACAAATGCTGGGATAAACATAATTATTGTATGCATATTGTATTCTTTCTAGTGAAAAATTGTAAAGATGTGATGTGAAATTATTTTATTTAAGAATTTTTGGAACATAATTAAGTTTAACCTCTAGGAGAGTCTGATGTTCTGTCTCCCTAGGACATGAAGGGAGAAAACAGGAAGCAGACAGAGACAGAGGGTAGAGTTGTTTTGCATAACAGTTTTTGTCATCAGAATAATTCACCCAATTCGAGAAGTTGTTCCAGGCATTTTGGGTAACAACAGTTTGGAACCTGTTGCTTTATATAGTTGGTAAAAGTGAGCAACTCTGGTGAAGATATGGTTCTGCCATAGTTAAAAACTAAGGAGCCGAACAGAGAAGACATTGATGCTGAGGATCCTTTTAATCTAGAGGAACAGAATTAGCAGGACACTTCAGATAATACACACCCATAAGAGCATTATGCTAAGTTTCTGAGTCAGAATAGTGTGCATCCCCAAAAATGCCCTGCAGTGGTACCTTCCAGTCTTGAGAATTTACAGTGGCAGTTTACTGAAAGAGAACATCCTGTGTTAATGGTATCTACTATAAGCTTGAAAAGTATTATATCTGGAACAAAATTAATTGTGACTTGACCTTTTCTGAGTGTACTTTTTATCCTTAATTAAGCTTGAAGTTGAAATGTTTTATTATTGTATTAATGCAGATTGGTTTAGACAAAGTAGAAACTAAAAACATTTTCAATTAGTTGAGTTGATTGCTGTTGCATATGGAGGAAAAAAGTGTTTATATAATTCAGAATTGATAGTATTTCTGGAAATGGTTAGTAAGTTCAATTTTACAGGATATGGGCAACATGTCTAATTCAATTTATACAATTTATGATAAAAAAATAACTTAAGGAATTGTGCTTTAGAATTATGGATTATTCTGGCTAATTAAAATATTGTTATTTAACATTTACAATGTGTGCTGAATATTGATAGGCAAGAGGTACTTTCATATCTATCTATCTATCTATCTATCTATATCTATATATATATGGATCTAGGACTATAGAATGAAAGTTCAATAGTCCGAATCCACAGAAAACGAACGCACTTTAATGAAAGTGCTTTCACTGAAAAAACACTTTCGTTAAAGTGCATTCGGAAAAAAAAAAAAACAATAAATCTTCTCTTATGCAGGGGTACAAGCCCCCCTGGACCCCTACTTTTATATTCTCATTCCAAGGTCACACTACAGTGCGGAAAAGGGAATTTTCACTTAACCGCACCGTAGTGTGACCCGCGAGCATACTTATTCGAAAGTGCTGCTTTGGTGAACAGCACTTTTGGTTAAGTATGTTCGGTGATGTCTGCTTCGGCAGACAGTGCCGTTAGAGATCTGTACAGATACTATATATATATATATATATATATATATATATATATATATATATATATATATATATATATATATATATATACGGGTCTGATTGACATTACCGAAATGTCAGTAGACCGACTTTCAAATCACCAAAACTAAAAACGCAAAGTTTCATGCAACTGAAACTTCACTATGCCGACATTCAGCTAACTCCAAGGTGAGCGAAACAGGAAGTTTGCTCATTTCCGCACTGTACTGTAATCTCAGAGTTGGTATATTTAATTTGTAGGGGGTTTGGGTGCACAGCCTCCCTGCAAAAACATAACATTTTAAATGTAAGTGTTTGTGATTTTTGTTTTAACAGATCTCCACTGAATATTTTTCTGGGGCATCTGCATGAATATTCAATGGGATTTGTTATTTTCAAACAGCTATTGGTTTGCGGGTAGAGTTTGGAGGAGAGTTTGGTAGTTATGTACTTCATTTAGGCAGTGTTTATATTGGATGAGTTTTTGGTTTTGTTAATGGGTTACATGAGAGGTACGCTGCACGTTAATGGAACAGTTTTTTGATAGTCAGCATTTTTGGGTTTTCAGCGTTTTGGATTTTTGGAGTTGTTGGATTTTAAATGATCATTTAACTTAAATATATAAATTGCACTACAAGTTTTATGTCTTTAGTTCTGATGAAGTTTAAGGTGTTTGAACAAAAGCACTAAACTGTTGCATTTTACTTGCTGTGATTTATTAAAGAATTTGGGATTACACCTACGGACTATTTTTTCTGCTACTGCTGTTCTGAAGTCAGTGTTTTGTGTTTTACTGGTTTTACTGGTACTTGGTTCTACGTTTGTGTTTCTTTTTGTAGATATATATATATATATATATATATATATATATATATATATATATATATATATATATATACATACTGAGAGCGAGAGAGTGAGAGAAGGAGGCAGATATTGGTTCTTGCTTTAAATGTGAACAATATCAGAAGCAGTAATAGGTGTCTAACTGTATTAAACTGTTCTAACAAAGAGTGCAAAAGACAAATTATGGAAAGATGTTTCTTTAGTGGTAGTAAATAGAGCAATCGGTGAGTACAATTATTACCTCAGTTTGATAGTATTAGTTATTCTTTATTAAGAGGTGACTGCGGAAGTAACAACATATGGTTAAATGATTGTAAAATAGTGGAAAAAACATAAAAAGACTGATTTATAAAATCAGAGATCTATTACACTGGTTAACGTTGAGTATAATATCATCATAAGTACTTTACAGGAAAGATTGGTAATGGGTATTTTGTATACGCATTAACAGTTAACAACTTTTGATATTAGGGTAAGAGTAGCTGTCTGTGATGTTACAAAGGTGTAAGACTGCATTATACATAATAAAAAGGGTGTAAGGGTTACACTTATATAGTACTGAAAGTGGGAGATTTCTGCGGCTCCACTACAGGATGATGAAAACCATGTACATGCATGACAAATGGGCAAAAATAACTTTAGAACCTGTTACACTTGGTGAGACACAGAAATCGGCAGCTTTGTGTCACCAAACAGGAAGAACAAACTAGCCCCTACATTTTCTGTAATGTTGCTCCCAATGCACCCTCTGCAGAGCATCTATACCTCTAAACACTAAAGGACAAGAGTCAGGGACAAAGCTAAAACAAATGTTTAGAGTAAATAATTCTGAAATCTCCGTACAGGGAACAAAACCACTGATCTGATGATGAAATGCTTCAGTTGTCTGTGATACAGGCTATGTTTTTTTTGCCTTCATTTTACTACTGCTTGACTATGATCAAGTTCCCTACCCACACAGTGCTCCCAGAATGCTCCTGATGCAGGGTAATTTGTCCTGTGGGATTACCTGGCCAACAAACAGGATAAAAAAAGTTTACTAATAATGTGTTACTGGAGATTTTCTTCAAAGGTCACTGCTGAAAGGGACTTTGCATATTTGGTCTTTACTATCAAATAATTAAACTCAGTTGGTATGAATGGGCAGCTGATTGGGTACTTACCTCTTAGTGCTTGAATCAGAGAAAAGGCAAAAAATACTTTGGTAAAAATGCCTAAAATGTGGACAGATTTTACTATAGTGCTAAGCAGCTTAGAAAGTTACTAGAACAACAGCTTTGTGTAGGTATGCCTTTTCTCAAGGGAATGATGTTTTAAACTAATTTGCGTTAATGATGGTAGACCCCAATGATTCCACAAAAATGCATTTTACAGGGACAACCCAAAAATATAAGGCAAAAATCTAGATATTTTGTGAACTTTCAGACAGTTCAGAAGCATACATGAGCAAACTCTGTTAGAGGGGCATGATCTAAAGTGCAGGGTGCAGAACCAGCTTCAGAAATGAATGTTTTTGTCATGGCTGAAGCATCTAAGTGCTCAGTGTGCAAAGTTAACTGCAGCAAGCTACGTGTTATCTTGTAGTCATAGAAGCTTGCTACAGTTGCAGATGGAATACATTTTCTTGCTACTTAACTTATACTTGAACAGGGCAGGGTCACACTAGACTGATGAACTGCACAGACAGCTGATAGGATAACTAAGGATCCACCATCATGCATTTGCTGATGCAGTAACATAGTGACACATATTTTGGTCCCCTGGTTTGTGGCTCTTAGTCTTAAGACACGGGGAAGAGTTTACAGCAAGATTTAACTAGTGTCTTCAGGTTTAGCTTTCCCAGCCTCTGTTTGTCAATTGTGCATTTGTTTGGATAAAACAAAATACTGCACAGCAAAACAAGGCTGAGTTACCTGGAAAAGTCAGACATGAGGCTGTCTAAGGAGGGCAGTGGATTTATGCCTCAGTCAGCCATCGTTCAGACAGATATACCACAATCACTTGAAGGACGTTGTCAGTTATATGTATTCATTGATTGAAAGCTGTGGCTTTCTAAAACTCAGACATTCATAGATGAACTGAATTAAGCTATCCATTAATGACCTTATGTGAGGTCTTTTCCAATTGGTTGGAAGGTAATGATGTTAAAGATGGCAAAGGTATTAAGCAGGGGGGGCGACCCCATAACAAATGCCATTGTCAGCCTACTAATAAAAGTAGTTATTCAATGCAGAATGAATAGGTTTAAAGTTTTGCAAGGAGTTCAAGATACGTAATGAAGTTAAGTTATAAAATTATGTTGGAGGGGAGAAGTAATATCAGTGAACAGGATAGCAGTAATAGCATACGACTTAGAGTGCACGGTATAAGGATAAGTATAATTTAGGCTGCCTGTTCCAAACTGGAGTATCGAGGACATTTATAACTTAGGTAAAATATCAGTGTATAGGATAGTGGTAATAACATATGACTTAGAGTGCACGGTATAAGGATTAGTATTATTTAGGCTGCCTGTTCCAAACTGAAGTATCGAGAACATTTATAACTTAGGTGAAAATCAGTGTATAGGACAGTGGTAATAATATACCACTTAGAGTGCACGGTATAAGGATTAGTATTATTTAGGCTGCCTGTTCCACACTGGTGTATTGAGAACATTTATAACTTAGGTGAAATTATCAGTGTATGAGATATTGGTAATAACATACGACTTAGAGTGCACGGTATAAGGATTAGTATTATTTAGGCTGCCTGTTCCACACTGGTGTATCGAGAACATTTATAACTTAGGTGAAATATCAGTGTATAGGATAGTGGTAATAGCATACGACTTAGAGTGCACGGTATAAGGATTAGTATTATTTAGGCTGCGACTTAGAGTGCATGGTATAAGGATTAGTATTATTTAGGCTGTGTGTTCCAAACTTGAGTATCGAGAACATTTATAACTTTGGTATACAGAGGATGCATGACGAGGTAGAATGGTGGATGGGTATGGTCAAAAGAACAGAAAAGTAAGTAGTGTTGCTTAAAAGGGGGTTGAAAAAGGAATGTATCGATTCCAGTGCAGGAGAGAAAGTTGTTAGGGGTGTAATGATTCAAGCAGAGGAAGGAAAAATGTTAGTGATAGGGATTAAGAAGTTTATGCTTTTACTAAAGGTGTCAACCTGATGATGAACATGAGAATGAACTTTAAAAAAGAAATAAGTGAAAAGGACAGGTAGAGACAAGTTACAGAGGGGTGACAGAGCCAAAAGGGACCAGGTGAGAGCTACATCCACAACATCGAAGAAGCAGAAGCTGGAGGAGATGGAGCAGTGGGGAAATGTTTTATAAAGTGTAAATGAGCATTGAAAAGGGATTTCATGCAATAAAGACATGGTGGCAGTTATCATTATCAGTGAAAAGGACAGAGAGTGATAAAATTGTTGCTGGAGATATGGGTAGAAGGAATCATGACAAAGGGAGGAAAAAATGAAGGCAGTTAAGCAGTATGATTAGCAGATTATTTTTACACTTTATTTGATATTGTAGAGATATTTTAATTCTGCTACATATTTGTTCACCATAATTAAGCAACAAGGAAATCTGTTTCATAAACCAATTCTCTTAGGAAATGCTAATGAGCTATAAAAACACAGAAATACCTCCCTGTATCTCATATCTAGCAAAGTGTCCCACTGCATATCATATCTAGTATTCAGATTCATCCATGCATGGTGTCCAAAATTATGTACTTCTGCATTCACATAAGTGTGTTTGACTTTGCAATACACTTAACATTTTGTGAATGACAATCTGACCTTCGGCATAATACCTGCCATTAGATTGTCATGCTTGGCCCTATGAAGAAACATTTTCCACTGATTGCTCAATGGTCTCTGTCTGGGTGATGGCTGAAATGAGTCAGCTGACCATGCCACCTAATCTGTCACCATGCAGCAAAATACTAAAGAGTACTGCACCTGCATTTAATATTTTATTGAATTTTCTATTTATTCATCATAAAAGGCATAAATAGAAATCTAAGTTAACTGCCTGAAACAAAGAAATGCATTTCCATGTTCACCAGGGTTATATTAGCTAGCATTTATACCCAGACTTTCCTATGATACATGCATCACTGGCAAAGATTAAAGCACAGGTCTGAGCCTGACCAGCCTCATATACAAAGCCATGGAAAGACATATGATGGAACTAATCAGGATATAGGGACATAGGGAATGTGCAAACACAGGAACTGTCAGAGTTTTGATTCATCAAGGGCAGGACATGGTTATGCAACCTGGCGGGCTTTTTCAAAAAGGTCAACAAATCAATGAATGAAGGCAAAATGGTACACACTACATACCTCAACCTGACAACAGCTTTTGACACAGTTCAATCTTAGGCATAGTACAAAAGCTAAGTAAACTAGGAATGAACCACTGCATCACAAATAGGATGCAAGAAATCAAAATAGAAGTTATCTCCACAAAGACAGCAGTCAGCATGGACTCCCCAAGGATGTATGCTGGACCTGTTCTGTTTGGCATCTACATTTCTTAAGTAAAAGCCAGTACCAAAATGCTCTGAGTGACTAGTTTCTGGATGACTGCAAGCTAGGCCCACACATAGGATCCCCAAATGACTTACCCGTTCTGCAATATGCTTTGTCCAAATAAACAATCTGAATCAAAACCATGGACTGAAGTTAAAAGCCAAAAATGTATTATTGTATCATTTAGGAGGTCATCTACACCATGTAAGTACCACACTGAAAATACGGCCATAAGAGTTGACCCAGTTGTGCAGGGATTTCAGAGCTAATGTGGAAGGTGACCTAATTTTTGAGCAACATGTGCCTATTGTTGTAAGAATATCCTTCTACATTGCACAAATTATAAATAAAGGGGTTGTATCTTTATATGGACCCATACAGATACATTACTAAAAGGATACAGTCCCTATAAACATGTCCTATATGGACCCACACAGATACATTACTAAAAGGATACAGTCCCTATAAACATGTCCTATATGGACCCACACAGATGCATTACTAAAAGGATACAGTCCCTATAAACATGTCCTATATGGACCGACTCAAAGCCCTGTCAGTATACTTGGTATCCTATATGGACCAACTCAAAGCCCTGTCAGTATACTTGTTATCCTGTATGGACCGACTCAAAGCCCTGTCAGAATACTTGGTATCCTATATGGACCGACTCAAAGCCCTGTCAGTATACTTGGTATCCTGTATGGACCGACTCAAAGCCCTGTCAGTATACTTGGTATCCTATATGGACCGACTCAAAGCCCTGTCAGTGTACTTGCTGTCCTACAGACTGCTAAGAGGTGAAATCTGTCTGGCATATATGGAATCGTCTGACCCAATACATAAGAGTTTACTGCACTTCAGCAAGTCAAATGACATCAGAAATACTTGGTCTATGGATCTGAATGTCTGCTGCATTATTAATAGAATGGTATGGAAGGACAGGTTTCTCTCCCAGAGGATATCACCCTTGTACAACAGACTCCACAACAACATTAAACAAAATCCATCTCTGTCCATATTCAAGTGCAACTTGGCTCTATAGAAGGTAAAATATCACATTTGCCACAGGACTGCCCCCTGTGCTACTAATCAACAGAGGAAGCCATAAATGTTCTATCCCATGCATGAGTCTTCTTAAATTATCTATGGAATGATACCAGTTATTCTCATTACAGGTAATATATAACTATCGGCCATGGGATGGGTAAGGCCAGTATCTAACCAAATCAGATAGGTTAGTTCAAGGACAGAAAAGGAAACTAGCTAGTCTTAAAATGGTCTACAAAGGGCAGCTCAACTAGTACTAATCTGCAAATGTATTAACCTATGAGAAAGTTTAGAATGCCATATTTGCACCATAGGAAAACTCGCAATATCCATACATTGAACAGGATGACCTATGGTAAAAGAATCAAATTCTTCTGTCTTACTTTTACACATATATTTATACGTATCAATACCTGCCCAACTTTGAATCAACTCCTACAATGGTACACATCAGGCTATTTTGATTATCTAACATCAGTTTGCTTCAGCGAGGAAAAAGTGACTACAACATTCAGAGACAGAGCACCAGGATGAATGGAACTCACTTTTAGGATCATATATAATAGGAGATTACTAGGCTAATGGCCGTGGGGCCCTTACAAGCCTAGCCAAGAGTTTATCCTCAAAAAAAAAAACTCAGTCAGCATCTGTCACCCCTGTCAATGAGGAACAAAGGTGGAACCCCTGGGACAAATGTATGGCTTCCTATCCACTCATCAAGGTTGCATTTGAAGAGGGTGAGTGAAGTACTCTGTTTGACATCTATGGGAAGTCTATTCCAGAGATGGGGCAGCCTCTTGGAGACAAACCTGTCTCTCCAGCAGGTTTTATTGATGTTGCATATTAGATTTAGGCTATTGAGTGGGTAATGTGTGAGGAGTTAAGACTTACGGATGTGGAGCATCTCCAGTAGGGCAGGGTCTGACATTACTTTGTAGGTGAGACACAGATCACCTCTGAGCAATCTTTATGATATCGAGTAGAGTAATAGTGATTTAAGCATGCTTTTACCATGCTAAGTAAAAATGCCAACCTATCTTACTTCAACCCCTTTCTAAAGCCCACCAAATCACAACATTAACAAGCCCAAAATGCAGCATTACCCAGCCATCACTATGCATAACCCTTGAAAGTAGTTCACGATACACTTTATAAAGCTGACGCCTATCATCTGTTAACCATTTTTTACAATATCCCTTAAATGGGCAACATTTATCTACACAAATACTAATTACTGATGAATGTTTTACATTTATATGCTGACTGTTTATTTTCTTTAAATACTCTGAATGATGCATCATTTTACGCTTCACATCCCGGTTCCTATCATCACCTACCTGACCTAAAATTCTGCCTTTCTTCTTATCTTTCCAACTTTCACTGTCTCCATTTGAATTTCAATTTCATCCTCAACAAAACTTTCAGATTTGCTACTATCCTTATCCACAATTGTTTATTTATCTTAAATTTACTGCTGCCGACTACCCTCTCCTTTTGCTAGTGCTTCCATTACTTTCCCATTCCTGTGCTCTGATATCCTTCCTACTGCATTTATGTCTCTGATTTTGTTGCTATGTCTGTAGAAAATCTAAAAATGGTCATCTTCATTTGCAGTTTTGTATATACCTGTATCTATCTCTATATACCTGTACATGCATACACTGAAAAATAAACACTCCTATTTCACTAAACTGTCATATTTCTCTTATCTTTCTATATTTTCATCCCTTACCACTATACGTCAACATAACCTCAGTTTGTGAAAAGAATTTATCTTGATTATTTTTCTTTTTAATTTCTTTTCTCTTTCTTTTAATTGCACACTACTGCAACTTCATAAATTATATGTACTCTTGAATCTTTATCCGCAAGTATCATTGTATCATCTGTTTGTAAGCAATTTTATTATATTTGTGTAGATCTTTTCTGTCTGAGCCTTCATTGAAAATAGGTGAGGGTGACCAGTCAGACCTTCATAGGTTCATACTAGGCTATCTGCCCTGGGGCAATTATAAGCCTAGCCCGATTCTGTATGGCTTATGCCACCCCTTGATTTGAGTATACTGTGCCCTTTTTAAGGTTTAGTTTACTGTGCCTCTGTCTAATAGTGACACAGGAGTAATCCCTGGGACAAACTTACGATCCCCCATCCACCTATCGAGATTCTTCTTGAAGAGATTCAGTGAGGTGCTCTGCCTCACATGAACTGGAATTCTATTCCAGAGCAAAGGGAGCCTCTGGGTTATGAACCTTTCCCTCCAGCAAGTTCTATTTATTTCTGTGCTGAGGTTCAAGTCCCTCGAGCGTGTGGCTCTAAGGGATTTAGATTTACTGAGGTGGAACATGTCCATTAATTCTGGATTTGACATATGTCAGGCATAGATCGCCTCGAAGTAGGCAGTATGCAACTGAGTAGAGCTGGAGTTTTTTTAACCGAGCAGCATATGGCATCTGTTTGAGACCCTTGATCCTCTTGGTGAGATACTATGGGGTCTTTCTAATTGCTGCAGGTGTCGGGTAAGGTACATCCAGAAAGGGGCATTGTATTCTATGATGGGCCTGATGAGGGATGAATAAAGGGGCACGATTACCTCTCTTGATCTAGATGTGAAACCCTTCGTGATGAGGTGGGCTATGTAGAAGGTCTTTCTAACCACTTTGGCAATGTGGTTTTCAAAGGAGAGATTGCTATCAACTTGGGTCCCCAGGTCCCTAATAACTTTCTCTGTACTTAATGGGTTACCGCCTATGTGGTAATTTGTGGGCACATTGTTTTTGCCAAAGGGTATGACTATACATTTTTTGGCAATTTAGCTTTAAACCATGGTGCTGGCACCAGTTATCTGTCTCTGTGAGACCTTTTTGAAGGATGTTTGTGTCAGCTGGAGAGTTGATTATGGCGCCCAGTTTGCAGTCATCTGCAAACTTGGTGAGCCATAGTCCTCCCAAGTTTGCCTGTACCTCGGAAAAGTATATACAGAACAAGAGTGGTCCCAGGACAGAACCCTGTGGGATGCCACTTGTGACCGGTTTCGAGTCTGACATGGCTCCAGCAACTCTCACTCTGTGGGTTCTGTCTTTGAGCCAGTTTGCGACCCATCTTGTGACATAGGGGTTTATATTTAAGCTGGATAGCTTATCTATGATGCCCGAGTGGGGTATTGTGTCAAATGCCTTTGCAAGGTCCAGATAGGCTGTGTGGTCTACCTTCCCTTCATCTATGGCTTTGGTGACTGTTTCGAAGAAGTCAACCAGGTTCAAAAGGCAGGATCTGCCCTTGACAAAACCGAACTGGGTAGGATCTAGTGTCTGTAGGTCCCCAATGTCTTTGTTTATGAGCTCCATGATGATCCTTTCCATCGCTTTGCAGACTAAGCTAGTCAGGCTTATGGGGCAATAGTTTCCAGGGTCCGTAGAGGCTCCACCTTTGTGGAGTGGGACCACTGTTGCTGTACGCCATTCTGTAGGCACATATCCTGTAGTGAGGCTGAGATTGTATAGCTGTTTTATTTGAGGGATTAGTTCCTCTTGGAGTTCATGTAGGACGCAACCTGGGATGCCATCTGGTCCCATGGAAGCAGTGTTTTTTGCTTTGGAGAGGGCAGCCTTCACCTGAGCATCAGATATGTTTGGGAGGCAGCCCTCTGCCGGGATAGATACTTGCTCTTTTGGGGGGAGGGGGTGGAGAAGTTTGCACTGAATCTGTCTGCCAGGATATTGGCGATGTCTGTGGGTTCAGTGTATTTTTTGTCATTTAGAATCAACTCAGAACAAGTCTGGGAGTTGCATCCCAGGTTTCTAATATAACTGAAAAAAGCCTTATGATTGTCTTTGGTGTCCTGTGCAATTTTTCTCTCGAAGCTGGCCTTGGAGGATTTTATGAGGGATCGTAATTTTTTGCTAGTACTGATCAGAGATGCCTTCCCTATTAGGGATTTTGCTCTATCATGTAGTAGCTTCCTCCTTCTGTTGTACAGTTTATTTATGGCAGGGGTCCACCAGACTGGATGCCTGCCTTTGGATGATTGGGTCTTGGTTTTGTTTGGGATAGCATGATCCATGCATTCCTGGAGATGTCCGTAGAATGCGTTTATATAGGATTCTGCAGTTTGGGCCGTAGTTTGCACTGGCCCTGGGGCCTTGAAGGATTCCACTTCGGTTTTGAGAAGTGAGAAGTTCACTTTTGAGAAGTTTTTCACTGTGGTTTTCTGGGCTGGGGGTGGGGTCGGGATGTGGACATCCAGTGAAATTAATTCATGGTCTGATCTTACCAATGAGGGATATACTTCTGGTGTGGAGCATAGAGTCCCCATGTTGGTAATGATCAGGTCTAGTATATTGTCCCCTCTTGTGGGAGTGGTGACTAGTTGTTCCATAGCATTTGAGTTTATAATTTCCAGGATCCTTTGGGCTAAGGTGCTGGGGCTTGAGTAGTGCTCCCAGTCAATGCTTGGGTAGTTGAAGTCACCCAATATAATGGTGTTCGGAGAGATCTTCATGTTCTCCAATGTTTTCAGGAAAGCCGAGTGGGATTCCTGACTTTGAGAGGGTGGTCTGTAGGATGCTATAAACTGAAAAGCAGTCTTGCCCACTGTTAGTTGCACATGGATGGTCTCCGATACTTCATGCAATGCCACTAACCTGGAGGTGTGGATATCCTTGATAAATATGGAAACTCCCCCTCCTTTTGTGGTTCGGTCCAAATAATTTTGTGGTAAACAAATGGCAATACATAAAGAAGCAAATATCCAAGAAACACGACCAGCAATATGAGAGTTAGAACCAGCAAAGTAAAAAATAAAACAGTCGTAGATCCAAAAATGTATACTCGTTCCGGATGTGCCAAGGAAAGTCCACAGATTACACTGTTCGTTGTACAGACTTGTATAATGAACGTATAAAGTAAATAAAGTCCTTATCACTCAAAATAGTAAAAAGATGTGCAGAACTTTATTGAAAGTAAGCGCTTTCACCCAGTAGGCTTCTTCAGACTTTTTATCACTCACTGCATTACTATAGTTTAAATATACTAAGGTGCATTACTATTGGTTAAACAAAAAGAGGCTTAAAGCGCTACGCTCACTTTATATTCAAGAAATAATAAATATATACATAGAATGTTTAATTCCACTAACATATGATTAAAAAACTGTGACACAGCATATGTTTTAAAACATTATATAAAAACATCCATAAAAAATACACATACAATATCTGGTGTTTGTGTGCAAAGGCACATGCATGCGTGTGTACATAAGCGTATGCATAGGCAGGGGCAGACAGGCATACCAGTACACATACAAACACGCACAACCTGCTGAGACACATGCACACACACACAGATAACAAACAACACAAAATAATGCATGGATACATTTAAAAAAACATGTATCATGAATATAAACCCTAAAACACCAATCATGGCCATATATACACTTATATCCATAGCCTAAAAAGGATAAGGGCATATACTAATATAAAAAATAAAAAATAACCTTAGTAGTCTATGATTCTATATATATAATCCTAAAACCTAGGTGATGAGAATATACAACATATGTCAGGACTAATGCTTTGGTACTCAAAGTCTTTTTTTCTTCAAAAATGGTTTTACCTGTACTTTATCATTCAGGCCAGGAAAATGATCTGCTCTACATCTAATAATCCATCTCATTTCATTCTCTAACGTATAATTGATTATATCACCCCCTCTTATATTGGTATTAACTTTCTGGATAACCATAAACTTAAACGTATGTGTATTGCCCAACGCCATAGTGTGTTTAGATAAAGCATTAAACAAAGAACCTTTCCTGATGTGATATACATGCTCCCTTATGCGTTCTTTCAGGGAGCGATTAGTTTTACCAATATAAAATGCATGACATGCCATGCATCTAGCCATGTATACAATGTTTTTACTATCACAGTTTGTGTTGGTATAAAACTGGTATAGTTGTTTCGTTACCGGATGAATAAAATCCGTTGTCTCTTCTATATATGTACACTGGTTACATCTCCCACAAGCTCTTGTATTAATGGTGTGTATATTAATTCATTCTTTATTCAAATCACATTTCGGTCTACACAATATTCTTTTGAGATTGGGTTGATTCTTAAATACCAAGATAGGTTTAGGACCTACGATCTTGCTTATAGTACTGTCTAGACAAAGAATATCCCAATGTCTATCCAGTATTTGTTTAAGATAAATAGCATCCTTTGTGAAGAACATTGGTGCTCTAATGTGCTCCAAACCTATGGGTAGATCTATACAAGATGCTCCCAAAGGTTCTGAAAAATAAGGTTTTGCTATTGTATTTCTCAAATCATTAACCACATTAGTGGTTTGTATAAATGTCTCTTCATTATAACCCCATTGTAAAAATTTTTTCCGTAGGTTGTTTAGTTCCTTTCTATATCCTTCCTCAGTTGGATTCAACCTGGAAGCTCTCATAATTTGACCTTTCAAAACATTATCAAAAATATGTTTAGGATGCATGCTGTCTCTATGCAAGATAGTATTTCTATGACATAACTTCCTGTGTACGGAGGTATTAAGTAACCCATTGCTAAGTCTCAAAATATTAACATCTAAAAATGATATCTCTTTTAATGAATAATTTAAAGTGAATTCTAAAAAATTCGTAGATGTATTAATATCATCAATAAAATTATTAAGTGTGTTAACATCACTTAGCCAAATGAAGAAGAGGTCATCTACAAACCTACGATATAGACCTACATAATTTTGAAAAGCTTGTAGCTTAAAGAGAAAATTCTCCTCCCAGTATGCCATAACCAGGTTGGCGTAGCTATTGGCACAGGAAGTGCCCATAGCTACGCCATCTCTTTGAAGATACACTTCTTCACCAAACATAAACAAATTATTGGTCAAAACTGTCTCCAAAAATAGTACGATTAAATTAATTTTCTCAAGGGTATATCAAGAGTGAGCTGTAAGATATTCATGTAACCATTGTATCCCTACATCATTCGGAATCACTGTAAACAAACTAACAACATCCAATGTCACTAGTATGTAATGGCTTTCATCATCTAACTGTGTAACATATGTGTATAAATCAAGTAAAAAAATGTTTACTATCTCTTAAAATACTGCTATTAGCAGCAACCAGTGACCTTAAATGAAACTCAATAAAGATGGATAAGGGCTCTGTCATCCACCCTTGGCATGCCACAATTGGTCTCATAGGTGGTCTGACCAATTATTTATGGACCTTAGGAAGTCCTTGTATAATAGGAATCAGTGGATTAGTGATCTTTAAATAGTCATGAAGTTCTTTAGTAATAATAGAACTCAATAAAAGATAATCTAGCATATCATGTGTTTGAAATACCTTCTCCATGACTATAGTCATGTCTACTTTCATATAAAAGGTGTGATTGTCCAAAAGTTGGTGCATCAATGCATCATATTCCACTGTATCCATCAATACTATAGGTCCTCCTTTGTCAGCAGGTCTAATAATCAATGTCATGTCATTTCTAAGGTTTGTAAGAGCCTGCCTTTGCTTAAATGTTAAGTTATTCTTATATCTAACATGATGATTATCATTAAAATAATTATAAACATCTTGTTCTGTCATCCTAGAGAAAACATCTAATAAAGGATGTAATTGTGGGATATACACACTGTTTGGACGAAATCGTGGTCCATTGCTTGATATGTTAGTATCTCCAAAATCAAGTTTCAGTTGTATATTCCTAATATACATCTTAATATCAATTATGGAATCAACTAAATTAGCTCTTTTCATCGGAATAAAACTCAGCCCTTTATTCAACACCTCTTCTTCATGTATGGTTAAAGTCCTACTAGATAAGTTAATCACTAACGAATTGTCCTTTCCCACATTTTCTTTAGCGTGGGTTCTTGTTGTCCTCCTCCTGACCCCTTCCTTTTCTGTCTGCCCCTGCTCATTGACCTGGTTCTGCCTACAAACTGTTTCTGTGCTGTGGGGAAAGGGGTATGTGTAGTGTCATGGACATGTTCAAAAGGGGGTGATTTGCGTCTAACCACTGTGTCCACTTGGCTAGAGGCACCCGTTATCTCATGTGTGGGGGCATTCTGTGCCAACATCGGTATCCCTTTATCTGTGCCAGCCTTTAACACATTCAAGTTCTCAGTAACATTATCATTAAACACAATTTCTGTATATGATACATTTCTCCTAGTGGGCCTAGATGTACAAGAAGAACCAGCACCACTGGTATTCTGTGTACCACTAGAACCACTAGGAGCATTACTATGTTCAGATACATTTCCATTAACATTAGTATTGTTAACATTATTAATAGTGCCCATAACAGTAGAATTATTCGAACTACTAACATTGTTAACGATAGTGGCATTATATCTCAGCCAAGTAAAGACAATAGAATTAGCAAAGTCTCTAGTGTCTCTCATAATCTTGTGCTTTTTCTGTTCTAGCAGGCGTCTCTCAAACAGTAGCACATTATCCAGCACTTTCTCTATTTGTAAATCAATATCATCATCTTTATGTTTCTTTTTTATATTCCCAAATAGATTATTGACAGTTATTCTTAATGAGTCTTCTTCTGGCTTATGATAATCAATCAAAAGTCTCATATAATTGTGGCTTAGCTCAATATTGAGCTGCTGCCACTTAAATAATAGTGCTGGAAAACGATTACCTGATGTGGGCATTTTTAATACCCGAAGCCCACGTGGAATAATTTTCTTGGCTAAGCACGCCTCAAAGTATTGGCGTTCGAGTTGCAATTTCTTGAGTTTAATAGTCTCTGTTTCTAGCTCTTGTAAATCCGCCATAAGGTCCAAACGGCTCTCCGTGTTGTTTTCACCCTCTCCGATCCCAAGATTAGGTTCGTATGCAAGTAATAGGTTCTCACTACCAGTCACACAAACTTTAAACCTTTCGGTCCTGTGATTGGTCACGTTCGACGTTGTTGGTATGTAAGGTAGTTCTATATTCATAGTCGCCTCCTCGGCCATCCCCTCAAGCTGGAAGTAACGTAAATAACACAAAGAAGCAAATATCCAAGAAACACGACCAGCAATATGAGAGTTAGAACCAGCAAAGTAAAAAATAAAACAGTCGTAGATCCAAAAATGTATACTGGTTCCGGATGTGCCAAGGAAAGTCCACAGATTACACTGTTCGTTGTACAGACTTGTATAATGAACGTATAAAGTAAATAAAGTCCTTATCACTCAAAATAGTAAAAAGATGTGCAGAACTTTATTGAAAGTAAGCGCTTTCACCCAGTAGGCTTCTTCAGAGTTTTTATCACTCACTGCATTACTATAGTTTAAATATACTAAGGTGCATTACTATTGGTTAAACAAAAAGAGGCTTAAAGCGCTACGCTCACTTTATATTCGAGAAATAATAAATATATACATAGAATGTTTAATTCCACTAACATATGATTAAAAAACTGTGACACAGCATATGTTTTAAAACATTATATAAAAACATCCATAAAAAATACACATACAATATCTGGTGTTTGTGTGCAAAGGCACATGCATGCATGTGTACATAAGCGTATGCATAGGCAGGGGCAGACAGGCATACCAGTACACATACAAACACGCACAACCTGCTGAGACACATGCACACACACACAGATAACAAGCAACACAAAATAATGCATGGATACATTTAAAAAACCATGTATCATGAATATAAACCCTAAAACACCAAACATAGCCATATATACACTTATATCCATAGCCTAAAAAGGATAAGGGCATATACTAATATAAAAAATAAAAAATAACCTTAGTAGTCTATGATTCTATATATATGAGATGGCGTAGCTATGGGCACTTCCTGTGCCAATAGCTACGCCAACCTGGTTATGGCATACTGGGAGGAGAATTTTCTCTTTAAGCTACAAGCTTTTCAAAATTATGTAGGTCTATATCGTAGGTTTGTAGATGACCTCTTCTTCATTTGGCTAAGTGATGTTAACACACTTAATAATTTTATTGATGATATTAATACATCTACGAATTTTTTAGAATTCACTTTAAATTATTCATTAAAAGAGATATCATTTTTAGATGTTAATATTTTGAGACTTAGCAATGGGTTACTTAATACCTCCGTACACAGGAAGTTATGTCATAGAAATACTATCTTGCATAGAGACAGCATGCATCCTAAACATATTTTTGATAATGTTTTGAAAGATCAAATTATGAGAGCTTCCAGGTTGAATCCAACTGAGGAAGGATATAGAAAGGAACTAAACAACCTACGGAAAAAATTTTTACAACGGGGTTATAATGAAGAGACATTTATACAAACCACTAATGTGGTTAATGATTTGAGAAATACAATAGCACAACCTTATTTTTCAGAACCTTTGGGAGCATCTTGTATAGATCTACCCATAGGTTTGGAGCACATTAGAGCACCAATGTTCTTCACAAAGGATGCTATTTATCTTAAACAAATACTGGATAGACATTGGGATATTCTTTGTCTAGACAGTACTATAAGCAAGATCGTAGGTCCTAAACCTATCTTGGTATTTAAGAATCAACCCAATCTCAAAAGAATATTGTGTAGACCGAAATGTGATTTGAATAAAGAATGAATTAATATACACACCATTAATACAAGAGCTTGTGGGAGATGTAACCAGTGTACATATATAGAAGAGACAACGGATTTTATTCATCCGGTAATCTAAACAACTATACCAGTTTTATACCAACACAAACTGTGATAGTAAAAACATTGTATACATGGCTAGATGCATGGCATGTCATGCATTTTATATTGGTAAAACTAATCGCTCCCTGAAAGAACGCATAAGGGAGCATGTATATCACATCAGGAAAGGTTCTTTGTTTAATGCTTTATCTAAACACACTATGGCGTTGGGCAATACACATACGTTTAAGTTTATGGTTATCCAGAAAGTTAATACCAATATAAGAGGGGGTGATATAATCAATTATACGTTAGAGAATGAAATGAGATGGATTATTAGATGTAGAGCAGATCATTTTCCTGGCCTGAATGATAAAGTACAGGTAAAACCATTTTTGAAGAAAAAAAGACTTTGAGTACCAAAGCATTAGTCCTGACATATGTTGTATATTCTCATCACCTAGGTTTTAGGATTATATATATAGAATCATAGACTACTAAGGTTATTTTTTATTTTTATATTAGTATATGCCCTTATCCTTTTTAGGCTATGGATATAAGTGTATATATGGCCATGATTGGTGTTTTAGGGTTTATATTCATGATACATGTTTTTTTAAATGTATCCATGCATTATTTTGTGTTGTTTGTTATCTGTGTGTGTGTGCATGTGTCTCAGCAGGTTGTGCGTGTTTGTATGTGTACTGGTATGCCTGTCTGCCCCTGCCTATGCATACGCTTATGTACACACGCATGCATGTGCCTTTGCACACAAACACCAGATATTGTATGTGTATTTTTTATGGATGTTTTTATATAATGTTTTAAAACATATGCTGTGTCACAGTTTTTTAATCATATGTTAGTGGAATTAAACATTCTATGTATATATTTATTATTTCTTGAATATAAAGTGAGCGTAGCGCTTTAAGCCTCTTTTTGTTTAACCAATAGTAATGCACCTTAGTATATTTAAACTATAGTAATGCAGTGAGTGATAAAAAGTCTGAAGAAGCCTACTGGGTGAAAGCGCTTACTTTCAATAAAGTTCTGCACATCTTTTTACTATTTTGAGTGATAAGGACTTTATTTACTTTATACGTTCATTATACAAGTCTGTACAACGAACAGTGTAATCTGTGGACTTTCCTTGGCACATCCGGAACCAGTATACATTTTTGGATCTACAAATGGCAATACATAACAAACATATAAATAAGTAAAATAAAACAAAAATAATTTAGAAACCAGTTTTTCTTTTAAAATGTCACAATAGGTAGCTTCACTGTTTCTAAAATGCATAAATTCCAGCTGTACCGTGATTTTGTTTGATTCATACAAAGACTGCTCTAGTTTTCTCCTGTCCCACCTAGAAGTTTTATTTGGTATAAACAAGGGCAGCTGAGCAAAGATACACATCTTATAGTTAACCTGAAAGAAAGACAACGATAGGAGTGAATCTATTCACAGCATTAAATATTCTCTGTTTCTGCTAGACATTCATTTACTAGGAATCCCCAGATACTCCAGGGAATAATACATGTTGAGACCCAATTTATTTCAATGTCCAGTTGTAGGGAACATCATTGTTTATCCAGGTAAAGGCTAAGGAACCTTCTATTTCAGTTAGAGATACCTTGCTTTTAAATACCTACACCTAGAACTTTTAGTTATGTACTCACCATAACTTCAGATGTTTGGGATCCATCTCGCCTACATTCTGACTGATGGGTTCGGAGCCGATCCTCGGCTCCGACTCGGCACGCTTATGCCAAAGAGCGAAGTCTCTTATTGGCTGAGCTTACTATATCCCAGGATGCACCACTACCAGTCCCCCAGATCTAGTTTGTCCGCATACATGCACACATGCACGCCCTGCTTATATAACATCGTCAGATGAAACAAGATAAACAGTAGAACTCAAAACCGTTCAATCTCTTCTGATCTCCAAGGCAGGGGGAAGGAGGGTGGGTATTAGGAATGTAGGCGAGATGGATCCCAAACATCTGAAGTTATGGTGAGTACATAACTAAAAGATGTTATGTGATCCTATCTCGCCTACATTCTGACTGATGGGACAGCGTCCCTAGCACCTGAATCCTGGGTGGCTCACTGGAAAAAACTCCTGAGTACCGTGGAACCAAATGATGCTCGCCCTTTAGATGCCACATCCAATTTGTAGTGGGAAATGAAAGTGTGCGGATTGGACCAAGTAGCCGCAGCACAAATCTCCGATATAGCGAGCTTGGAATGAAAAGCTATAGAAGTAGCCATAGCTCTGGTAGAATGAGCTTTGATAGATGTTGTAAGTTGCTTATTCGAAGACGAATAAGCTTGAGTTATGCAATCTCTGATCCATTTGGAGATAGTAGCTTTTGTGATGGTTTGACCCAATTTATTATCTGAGAAGGACACAAACAACTGGTCTGACTTACGAAGTTGCTGAGTCCTGTCTAAATAGAAGCGTAATTGCCTGTGAACATCCAATTTATGGAGAGTGTATTCTGCTTCATTGGAGAATTTTGGGAAGAAAACTGGTAGCTCTAGAGATTGTTGGAGACAGAAACTAGAACAGACCTTTGGGACAAAAGATGGATTAGGCCTAAGTGATACTCTATCCTTGTGGAAAATCAAGTACGGTGGTTTAATCGATAGGGCTTGAAGCTCTGAAACTCTTCTTGCAGAAGTAATTGCAACTAGAAACGCAGTTTTACAAGTCAGCTACTTTAACTCACATGTAGCAGCCGGTTCGAAGGGGAAGATGTTAATGCGAAGCACCAAATCAAGATCCCACGGAGGCGCAGGATGAACAACTGGGGGTCTTAACAGGCCCGCACCTTTAATGAAAGTTTTGCATAATCTGCTGCTCATCAATGGAGGATCCATGGATTCGTGGAATTTAGAGATAGCCGCTAGCTGGACTTTAATAGTAGAGACAGAAGATCCTTGATTAAACAGGGATGTTAAGAATTTCAAAACCTCTGGGATAGGAGCAGTGATAGGGTCTAAGCCCTTGAGTTGAGCCCAGATAGCAAACCTCTTCCACTTACTGAGGTACAATTTGTTAGTGGTGGGTTTGTGGGCCGAGGATAAAATGTGAACAACTTCCGGGTCTAGTGTGTGACTTCTAACTAAAGTCGGAAGTGGAGGTGCCAAGCTGTCAATTTCAAAGATCGAAGGGACTGATGCTGATGTCCCGACTGATGAATTAGCAGGTCCGGAATTAGGTCTAAAGTCCACGGATCGTCCACCGCGTACTTCTTCAGGTAAGGAAACCATACCTGACGAGGCCAGTATGGGGCAATCAGTATCATTGAGGACCCCAATTGAGAAGCTTTTTGAATGACTTTGGAGAGAAGTGGAATCGGAGGAAAGGCATAAAGTAGCCCTGTTGGCCAAGGTTGTGCTAGAGCATCCATAGCTGGTACTCCCTGATGTGGGATCAAGGAGAAGAACCTTTGGCACTTGGTGTTTAGTGGAGTTGCAAATAGGTCGCAGCACGGCCCCCATCTCCTGAAAACCTGAGCTGCTACTGTTTGGTTTAGAGACCACTCGTGTGGAGAGAGAATTGTCCTGCTCAATTTGTCTGCCAATATATTTGATTTTCCCGGAATGTGGGTCGCTACCAAGAAGCAGTTGGTAGCTACAGCCCATTCCCACACTCTCATGGCCTCTCTGCAAAGGGGGTAAGATCTGGTCCCTCCTTGTTTGTTCAGATACCAGACCACCGACATGTTGTCCGTGTGGATGCCGATGATGCCCTGAGGAAGAGACTTGTGTAAGGCTTGTAGGGATAGAAGTACAGCCCTCATCTCCAACACATTGATGTGGAGAAGAGCTTCGTCTGGAAGCCAGGAGCCCTGAACTAGCCTGCCCAGACAATGCCCCCCCCCACCCTATCTGGGAGGCATCTGTCGTCAGGGTAACCACCGGAGAGGGAATAACAAAGGGGCTTCCTTGATTCAGATTGGAAGTCTGAAGCCACCAGCGAAGGTCCCGTTTGCATGTTTCCGTAATCATTATGTGATGATTGAGGGGAAGATCCTGAAAGGACCATTGAGTTGACAATAGCCACTGAAGAATCCTCATGTGCAATCTTGCCAGAGAAACTAAAAGAACCGTGGCAGACATTGAGCCTAAAACCTGTAGAACCATCCTGGCTGGGGCTTTGAATCTCGAGATCAGAGCTTGAACTTGGCCCTGTAAAGTTTGGATCCTTTCGGCAGGAAGAAAGACGCGCATCAATCTTGAGTCTATCTCTGCTCCTATGAACCTTATGTGCTGAGAGGGCAGCAAGACAGACTTTGACCAATTGAATGTAATTCCCAGGGTAGCACCCAGGGAGATGGTGGCTTTGAGGTTGTCCGTTAGTAGATGCCTGGTGGTGGCAGTCAGGAGCCAGTCGTCCAGATAGGGAAACACTTGGAATCCAAGACTTCTGAGGTGAGCCGTCACTACTGCCAAACACTTGGTGAACACCCTGGGGGCTGTGGTGAGACCAAAGGGCAGAGCACAAAATTGGTAATGACTGACTCCCAGGCTGAAGCGCAGATACCTCCTGGACGCCTGATGTATCGGTATGTGATAATAGGCGTCCTTGAGGTCTATGGAGCACATCCAAACATCCTTCTCCAACAATGGGAGAATGGATTGTAACGTGACCATTCGAATTTGGATTTCGTGGACGGATTGGTTGAGTTTGCTGAGATCCAAAATTGGTCTCAGGTCCCCTGTCTTTTGGCACTAAAAAGAACCTGGAGTAATTTCCTGATCCGATCTGGTCTGTGGGGACCGGTTGGATGACTCCTTTTTCTAGCAGCTTTAACGCTTCTGCGGCTGCCATTTCCCTTTGACTGGGTGGTGGGTCCGGGATTTTTTTGGACGGTGGGGGCGAGTTTGTGAATGGGATGGTGTAACCTCCGGCAATGATCCGAAGCACCCATCTGTCCTGAGTGATAGACTCCCAGGCTTTTAGGTGCTTGGCAAAACGACACCCGACTGGCTCCGGAGCAGCACAGCCGGGCAATCCCTCATGATGTGTGGGAGGCTGAAGAGCCACGAAAGGACTCGCGGTCTCCAGAATTGCGGGGCCCTCTGCCGCCTCTGGGACGGCGTCTCCCTGAAAAATTTCGTCCTCTGCCTCTGGAAGGGGAATCTTCCTGCTGTTGGGAGAAAAACTTACGAGATTTGGAACCACATTTTCCTCCCTCCTTTAGCCTTGGGGTAAGGCCGAAAGGGAGTGGAATAACGGGCACCTACGGCAGATAAAGTTTTTCCCTCTTGCTCACAGCGGGTAAGGGTGTCTTTAACCTTGGGTCCAAACAAGGAGGACCCATCAAAGGGAGCGTCGGCGAAGGAAGACTTGAAGGCCTCCGCAAACTGACACAAGCGGAGCCAGGCTTGTCTCCGTGAGCCACGCCTGTGCCTGCCGCTCTACCAGCGCCTTCGGCCGCATAGGAAATGAGCCTCATGGACGAGTTAGAAATTGACGTAAGGATAGCCAACTGAGAGCTAACCGACTGGGCTAGCTGCTCAGGTAGGTTACCGAGAGGAATCTGACAACTCCTTGACCAGATCCCTCTGAAGCCTGGTAAAATGTGCCAAATAATTCAGAGACCTTAAAGTAAAGGCAGCTGAAGTCAGGGTGCGCTTCCGTACCTGTCCATACTCCTAGACTCCTTATTAGGAGGATGGACGGACGTTGAAGCCTCTGCCACGTCCTGTTGTGTAGCAGATGCCACCACCATGGCATCTACAGCCACGCCTTTAGTGAGGAACTCCTTCTCGGGGGGGAGCAGACAAAAATTTATTTGGACGAGAAGGGACTGGTTCCACGGTATCTGGATGTTCCCACGCCCGACAAACTAAATCCAGAAGCTCGTCGGGCGGAGACACCCAGGAGGCGGAGGGCTGAGCCCCAAAGGCCTTGAGGAGCACTGACTCATCAGCAGAGGGGTTTGGATATCCAGCCGCCTCGTTGTTTGAGGATCTCTAAGATGTCTGCAAATGAGACATCATCCGAGGACGACTTCGGGGACCCCTCTGCATCATCAAGATCAGTGTCCGATGTAATAGACTCGGGGGAGTCCACGTGCTTCCTCTTGCACGATCTCTTCCTTGGGGGTTCCTCCGAAGACAACTCCGAAGAACCCTCAGGAGGAGGGGAACCCCCAATGGGGGTAACCTCAGGCCCAGGGGCTCCGCTGACTACGGACAGGGGAACTGCCAAAGACCCAGTCTCCACGCCCAGGGAAGGTGCCGGTAAAGCCGGAGAGATGGCCGAAGAAGACTTGGCCAAGGCACTCCTCATAGCCCTGAAAGCCGGACCCCCAGAATCCTGGGAGTGTCCAGTCTCCGGAGCCATGATAGCAGACGGCAATCCCGCAGCCGAAGCACCGAGAGGAGGCTTGGAACCAAGCATAGGTCCCAAACCTCACCCCCGGGTCCAGCCGAAGAAGTCCGTGTACCAAACTCGGACCCGAAGGCCCGGGTTGGAGTAAGGGTCGGAGCCGACCCTAAGATCTCCATCGGCTCCAACAGCATCTGCTCCGACGGAGCCGAAGCGGTCGGAGGAGGAATAGCCATGGGATGGGCATGGACTATCGGCTCCGAAGCCAACTGGGTCGGAGCCGAAACAAATTTTGAAAGACTGGGGACTGGAACAGTCTTTGGAGCACCCTGTCTATATCCGAATCCGACATCCTCGAGGACTTAGAGGATACTGAACGGGTTCGAGAAGGCCTCTCCAACGGCCCCAGAGGACTAGGGGACCGGCTCCGAGGCGACTCGATGATTATCGGCGCCGAGGGAATATCCACAGTAGTTTCCATCGGTGCCGAGGAGGACTTCGGCGCCGAGGAGGAAGTGTCTGAGCGGACAACCTTAGTCGGCTCCGAGACCAGTGGAGCCGACGAAGATGACCCGCCTCTCGATGCCCCAGCCATCGGCTCCGGAGCCTGAGGAGTCGTGACTGGTGACATCGAGGCAGACCGTTACACCCTCGCCTCAGTAGTCCTTGGAGCCGAAGGAGAAGCCTGCTTAAGTCTTTTGGCGGCCGGATCCGACGGACTGGTCGGAGCCGACGCCTTCTTCTTTTTGGTTGGAGAAGGAGAGGATGCTAGAGCTTCTTCGAAGGAGGGTTTGATTAAGCCTTTAAGAATAAGCTTATTTTTCCTCTCCTGGAGGACCCTTGAGGAAAAAGCGTGACACACGCTGCATGATTCTTGTAAATGTTTTGCACCCAAACAATAAACACAGATAGAGTGGTCATCCGTGATTGACATCTTAAAATTACATTTGGTGCATTTTTTGAAGCCCGAAGGCTTAGGATTTTGAGACATTATGCCAAAAATGCAGAAATTTCTTACAGTAAGAAAAAAACACAATCCAAGTTTAGCTTTAGTTAACTGACTCTACAATCAGTTTAGAACTGCCGTTCAACAATCCAAGCAACAAGAAACTCAAGGGGATCTGAAATCCCAAAAGTTTGAGAGGGGTTAACTGACCGAGAAAGGCCCTACAGATAAGGTAGGCCTGAATCAGAAACAACGTCCCAATCACTCAACAAGTTCCACAAAAAAAACTTCAATCACTACTCAAATAACAGAATAGCCGTTAAAACAGCTTTTATGACAGGAAAAGCAATTCTGACAGAAAAAAGTAAGTAAAATTTTACTACTCAGCTCAGCCAGCTCGAGACCACGTCTTCACTAGTAAGCGGCAAACGAGATCTGGGGGACTGGTAGTGGTGCATCCTGGGATATAGTAAGCTCAGCCAATAAGAGACTTCGCTCTTTGGCATAAGCGTGCCGAGTCGGAGCCGAGGGATCGGCTCCGAACCCATCAGTCAGAATGTAGGCGAGATAGGATCACATAACATCTACAGTTACCTCTTTGTTAAATGTTGTCAGTTGCTATCTCCTGAGATTTATAAATCAAGGTAGTTTTTGTGATAAGGAATGTCTTTCTCCCTAATAATGCAAATTTTTAAAATTTTGACATGGAGATAATTCTCACATGTAAATTTATTGGTGTCCCTGACTTGAGCACATAATAAGCTGGTTATAATTAGTGACGTTCATAATTCTCTGTGTTTCTTATATAAGAAGATTGCATAATTTTATGTATCTACAGGTCCAAGTGATAGTTAATTTGTTTATTATTGCCCTTTCACCGAACATAATACTTATTTGATAACCAGGTAGGTACACTGGATACACAGTCTCTTTTTAGGGGTGACCTAGAAGCAATTTCTTTTGGTTAAATTACTTGCTTGAGGTCACACAGTAGGAAAACAAAGGCTAAGGGAGTCAAACACTGTACCATAGGAACTTCAGCTTGTAATTTTAACCACAGTTAGAAAGGATCTGTGGGTGTACTCACTTAGATACATAGTCACATGAAATAAATTAATTAATTAATTAATAAGCTAAACTGATATATTTCAGTTTGGTATGCATTTTTTATACCGATAACCTTGCATCATATTAAAGTGTACATCACCAATTTTAGTGAGCCATATTTGTTTAGATACTATTTACTGGAAGCAATAAAATCAGTAAAAACTCATACCATGCATTTTAGCACTGCTTTTATTATTGCTGGGTACTACAGAATGAGCTCTGTACTTAAACCATCAACTTTTTCCCTCATCATTGATTATAAGACCTTTTCTCACTCGTTTATTATCTGTATACTCTAACATATTGCCACAAACAATGATCCTTTCTGTATTCATGTGACAGCCTCTGAGGTTTATAACATTGCAGTCTGTCTGAAAAACGTCTTCGGGCAGTTGTCATATCCTCAAAATATTTATTTACCTCACCATATGTATATTTAATAAGCTACTACTCTATAATGTCCAAGAACTTCTACATGTTTATACATGTTTGTATTATTTATTTATCTATTAATATTAGAGTTTGTGCTTTAGGGTCCATTGTGTAGATGAAAAATGTATTAGGAACATTTACTCACCCA
Source organism: Protopterus annectens (assembly GCF_019279795.1). Taxonomy (NCBI): domain Eukaryota; kingdom Metazoa; phylum Chordata; order Ceratodontiformes; family Protopteridae; genus Protopterus; species Protopterus annectens. The sequence continues at coordinate 1,883,897,273 of NC_056732.1, read as the reverse complement.
CACAAAAATATAATGAAAGAATGAATGAATAAATAAATACATAAATTATTGCTTATTTACACTATTGTGCAGGTATGTATCTTTTCTTGCAGAGGTGTTTGCATTCAATATTTTCCGTTGTCTAGAAGGAGTTCTACAAGCAACATAGGGACTCTGTATTCATTTCTATCATGCATGAAATAGTTACTTAGAGTTCATAGGTTCATAGATTAGTACTAAGCTAAGTGCCCTTGCAAGCCATTTTAAGCCTAGCCAATTATCTCTTGTGAGACTCAAACCCTGCGTTTGTAAGGCAAACACCTTAACCATTAGGCCACCTTCCCAACCTTCAGGATAATAATCATTAAATGAAATAATCTATACATTTTTGTTCATCAACATTATTCTGTTTTCCAATGCATTGTCTTCCAAGGACTAAATATTACATGAACTGTTATTTTACCATAGCCTGAAAATCACTTTGTGTGCTTTTTTCATGCATGCTAATTTTTGCTTACTGGTTCCAAGATTTTGTACTTGGGGCTAATAGTTTTTAGTGTTTTATTAAACAATTTAAAACAGAATATAGAATCTGACTATCTTACCACTGATACCAAAATCTAAATTTGTAGGAAGATGAAGAAGTGAAAAGCTGCAAAGGTTCCTGAATAAATAAAAGTTCCAAAATATTTATTATAGCAATCTTGAACAGCCCTTAGCATGTTTTACCATACAGACTGCTAAGGAGGAATACAATTAGAATAAGATACCAGACTTGATATAATCAAACCTATTAAGCAATGATTTTATTCCAGCTGCTGAAGTATCTTTCAACAAACAGACAAAGATGGTATTTTGATGTAAATGGCTTATACAAAAAATAAATCTGTATATTACCTACTTCCCGGTATGTGATCTCTCACTTGTTCAGAATGAATTGCTCAATAATGGTTCATTGCCATTCAAAAATGTGCATGCTTACTAGACACTCCAACCAGCATCTTCTTCTTCTTTGTCTTTCAGCTGTTCCCATTAGGGGTCACCACAGCAGATCATCTGTTTCCATTTTTACCTGTTCTCTGCATCTTGATCTGTCACACAAACCACCTACATGTTCTCTCTCACCACATCCACAAACCTTATCTTAGGCCTGCCTCTTTTCCTCTTACCTGGCAGCTCCATCCTTAGCATCCTTTTTCCAATATACCCAGCATCCCTTCTCAGTATATGTCCAAACCAATGTGCCTCTCTGGATTTGTCTCCAAACCATCCAACCTGAGCTGACCCTCTAATATACTGATTCCTAATCTTGTCCATTATCATCACTCCCAGTGCAAATCTTAACATCTTTAACTCTGTCATGTCCACCTCTGACTCCTGCCTTTTTGTTAATGCCACCGTCTCCAACCCATATAACATAGCTGGTCTCACTACCCTCTTGTAGACCTTCCCTTTCACTCTTACTGGTACCCGTCTGTCACAAATCACTCCTGACACTCTTCTCCACCCATTCCACCCTGCCTGTACTCTCTTCTTCACCTCTCTTCCACACTCACCATGACTCTGAACTGTTCATCCCAAGTATTTAAACTCATCCACCTTTGTCATCTATGCTCCCTGCATCCTCAGCATTCCTCTATACTCCCTCTTATTGACACACATATATTCTGTCTTAATCCTGCTGACCTTAATTCCTCCCCTCCCTAGAGCATATTTCCATCTCTCCAGGGTCTTCTCAACTTGTTCCTTACTCTCACTATACATCAAAATGTCATCTGCAAACATCATAATCCACGGGGACTCTTGTCTGATCTCTTCTGTCAAGCTGTCCATCACCATGGCAAATAAGAAAGGGCTCAAAGATTATCCTTGAGGTAATCCCACCTCCACCTTAAATGCATCCATCACTCCTACTGCAGACCTCACCACTGTCATATTACCCTCGTACATATCCTGTACCACTCTTACATACTTCTTTGCCACTCCTGACTTTCTCATACAATGCCACAACTCCTATCTAGGCACCCTGTCATATGCTTTCTCTATGTCCACAAAGACACAATGCAATTCCTTCTGACCTTCTCTGTATTTTTCCATCAACACTCAGAGCAAACATCGCAACTGTAGTGCTCTTTCCCAGCATGAAACCATACTGTTGATCACTAATCATCACCTCCCTTCTTAACCTAGCTTCCACTACTCTTTCCCATAACTTCATGCTGTGACTGATCAATTTAATCCCTCTGTAGTTACTACAGCTCTGCACATCACCCTTATTCTTAAAAATCGGTACCAAAACACTTCTCCACTCCTCAGGCATCCTCTCACTTTCCAAGATTTCATTAAACAATCTGGTTAAAAACTCCACTGCCATCTCTCCTAAACACCTCCATGCTTCCACAGGTATGTCATCTGGAACAACAGGCTTTCCATTCTTCATCCTCTTCATAGCTGTCCTTACTTCTTCCTTGCTAATCCATTGCACTTCCTGATTCACTATCCCACATCATCCAACCTTCTTTCTCTCTCTCTCATTCATCAGCCGCAACACTCCAACCAGCATACCAATTTAAATTCAGCATCTACAAATAGAAAGAAGTACAGCTGCTAAAGTACAATTGAGTGGCCAGACTTATCTAATGGCATATGCTTACAGGACAAAGTAAAATGCAGGAAAAATGAGGTATGCTCTGCAAAATAAAGAAACAGAAATGCACCGGATTTTCCTTGTATTTATGCAGTGTGTCTCCTAAAGTCTTAGCAGACTCTGGTGCGCCTCTCAGTTGTCCAGATTTACACAGAATGTTCAGATTTGTGCATCATGGTTTTGGTCTATTGTCATAAAAAGGATTATTATCTTGCACAGTACAGGGAACTGATTTCATTAAAGAAAGGTATATGTTTCAGGTTTGGCTTCATATGCTTTCAAAAATGCATTCTAAGACATCACTTATTCCATTAACTTTCTAAGTTTATAAAAGCAGTATTCAAAATATAACCCCATTTTTAGATGTTTGTTCACCCATTATGTGGGGCTTGGTTTGGTTCGGGTTTCTTACATCCATTGTACAAGATATTATTTAAGAAAGGTAAGCAATTTCTCCCTTGTGTGCAGAGTCTGTATGTCCTCCCTGCATTCAGATGGGTTTCTTCTCGGTACCCCAGTTTCCTTCTACATTATAAAGTCATGCATCTGGGGTGTTTCTCCCAAGGCCTCTGATGAAAATGAGCTCTGCCCCAGTTGGACTTTCCCAGCAAACAAATGTTAAATAAATAAACCTCAAATAATGGAAAATGATTTTTGCTCTGTCCTTCAAGATCTAGTGAACTCAGAGGTATATACTTAGAAGGTGGATGTAACAGATCAAAAGACTCATGATGTGTGCATCAAGGTGCAACCTTATGGGAAAAAAGAAAGCAGGACTTAAATCTACAGTGGTTTCACGTGAGACTTGTAGTGTTAATAGTTGAGACTTAGTCATATCTGTAAACTATATTGCCTAGCTATTAAGATAATGGTGGCATTTTTTTACCACATGAATTTCTTGTTGCAATTTTTCACACTTGCCTTTGGTTAAAAATATAGCTTGGTAATGTGGTTGCGGGTGGTGTGGTTTGGTCCAGTGCAAAGTTGAATAGGTAAAAGCAACAAGTGGGTAAATACACATCATGGTAATTGCTATTATATATACCAGAAAGAAATTATTTACAAGAAACTATTACTTTAATTATATAATATTCTGTTTACTTCCGCATTTGTCACAGCATCCGGCGGCGGGTTCTGGCATGTAGTTCTGCCATGACGGTCACCAAGAAGCCATGCGAACAGCTGCCAGGAGAAAACAAGTGAGCCGGCTGTTTTTACTGTTTTAAGCTATGTTTTTGGGGTTTGCAGAGCGTTAAGTTAAAAATAGCGGAGATCTCCGGGTTTAAATTTAAACTCTCTCTCCGTTATTGTTAAACCCAACATAACGGAATGAAACTAGTTTATTAAAATGAGTTATATGGAAAGAAAAAAGTCCGGACCTTTCAACGCTTTATAACTTTCTTTTACAATAGCAATGTGCACGCCACAATCAGCGCACGTTTTGGGGGGGTCATGGTATAATATATATTAAAGCACTCCTTAGAGTTCTATACACCCTATATTTCTTTAGTTGATTTTGTAAAGGGTGTTACAGCATGCTCAAGGGAGATTTTTTTCCTTACCCATGATATTGTATAAATTAACTGTTTAATTGTAGAATGCTAATATTAGGTCACTATAAACTAGGCCTCCTGCTCCTAGATATAGAACCTAAGAAAACATTGAAACAATACATCAACACATAAATACTTCAACTTTCTCAGACACTACTTTCCTTCGTCAGTCACATATGTAGTAAGTTCTACTGGTAAAGAAAATGCCTTTTGTTCTAAAAAGAAATACAGGTCAACATGGTGCATTTTTATAACAGCATGATGGCTTAATGTCTGTGATAGACAGCTAACACCTTAGGAAACAGATATTACAGTAGCTTATTAAACGATCCCATACATTAACACTTCTAATATAGCATGCATGAACAGTCACCACACAGACTAATTCAAATAGTTACAGTTGCGGATATTATTAGCAGTTGGCTGCCTTGATCCATTAACTCAAATCACTTTGGCCACTTTGACTGTCCATATACTGCCTTTCCTAGATAATCACATGTACCCTAACAGACCAGTTTTTCTGGTTACTGTGCCTCTGATTTATTTACTGTTGTTGTTATGTTCATTCCTCGGTCACGTCTAAAAGCAGTTAATCATTGTTGTACTATTTCATCAACACAACGTAAATCATTATTGGTACCACTTAGAATGGTGTTTGTTTTTGTTTTGCACAGTTTGTTTGCATTCGTCTTAATATATGACACCAATCGCTTATGACCTTGTTTTAAATTTCTCATTTCATATTTTGTGATGTATTCAGAGAACCAATTAACCCCCAAACAGCTGCAACATGTTCAGAATCAACCAAGTGAGAAAAGACTGTAGAGCTGCTTAAAGGTCAGCTTACCTTGTTTTCCCTTACGTGTAAGGTTTTTACTAAGAAGCTATCAATTAAACATAATCCAGTTCATGATATCGGTAGCATAAATGTAAACTGTTGTCAATTCAGACATCAGTTCTGTTAAATTTATGAGAAGCACCATAGTCTGATGGTCTGAACCCATTGTTTCCATCTGTGCCTGTGACCTGACTGCATCTTCTGCGTAAAGACTGAAAGGGGGAATAAGCAAAGAGACACCAACTATCTTCTCGCATGAATACAGACTATGGGTCTGAGAATCAGTTGGCTGTAACTGACGTGGTCAGTTAATCAGTATCTATTAGACTTTCTGTCCCTTAACCACTGATAAGTGTTTGCACAGCATGTGTGCTTTTGTATATAGGTGCATAAACTGACTTGGATTCTTACACATCATGTTATTGGAGTGAGAAATGATGGGAGTGGCATTGCCTGTAGGGACATGGCTCCCACAATTCAGGTGTGATACCCACCAGAGAGATAGAGATGTGAGGGGGTGAAAATGGGTGCAATACTGGGTGCTCTGTAGGTCAGTCCAAGGCCTGAACATAGTGAGGGAAGGGAACTAAAAACAGCTACATTTTGTGGAAAATAATAAACAGACTAATATTTAGAAATGACCAGAATGTGCAGATAATATAAGCAATAGCACAAGGAAAATACAGTTTTACAGAGTAAGGCCTATCTGTCAATACTGCAGAGTGACGCAAGATGGAAATCTAAAAACAGCCTAGTGGTTGGAATGCTGTCTGAGTTTAGCACATTCTTCAGATATGGGTTTGGTTCCTGACCACACATTCTAACTTTGAATAAGATATTCCCTGTATGACAGACCCTGCATCTGTACTGAATACAGCCATCTGTGCTGCATGGACTCTGCTGAATAAATATATGATTGCATGCATAAGGCAGGCATCAGCAGGACAGGTCACTGCTCTGTATATGGATGTACAAAGGGAGTAAATTCCTCACTTTGAGATGCTCACCTATACAGAGTTCAGTAATGTATGCTGTATTATAATGCTCTGTAATGGTCCATGATGCCCCGCAGTCCCCCTTCTGGAAGTCATTAGTCAATAGCGGACAAGAAGACAGACTCTCAATGCCTCATTTTAAGTAATAATGCAGTTCATCTTCATTCAGTGATGGACATCAGGGAGGTCCTTATAATAATCATTTACATCCATGTTATACTGTGACACAGCAGCAAAACAAAGTACAGAACATGAAATCCATAGAAGCAACTCCAGTGAGAAAGTGATGTGTTGTTCCTTGTTAACTGTTACAGTAACAAGTCCATTAAAATAATGTTACATTGTTACTTAGGGTGGCACAGTGGTGCAGCAGTTAATGTTGTCGCCTCACAGCAAGAGGTTTTCCGGTTCGATTCTCAGCTGGGGTGCCTTCTGTGTGGAGTTTGCATGTTCTCCCTGTGTTCGCATAGGTTTCCTCCCACATTCCAAAGACATGCATCTGGAGCATTTCTCCCTGGGCCTCTGATGAAAACAGGCTCTGTGGAACCTAGTCGGACTTTCCTGGTTAATAAATAAATACTTTTTGTTGACGTACTGGCAGCAGAAAAACAAACAAGATTCAAATCCCCAACATGTTAAACTAGAAGCCACACACAAATAAAATTACATCCACTGTGGCAGCCATGCACCCACCTACAGTAAACAGAAAATGATGAACAACAAATTGCAAACTGATGACACAGCTACGGGTAAAAACTCACAACTAGGCAGGTGGGCAAGATACAAAGGTCACGTCCTTCATACCTGAGGAATGCATAACAAAATAAAAGAAATACTCAGCAAAGGTAGAGATTATACAAAATTTGACTGAGATCATCCTGTGTAACAAGCTGTTACCACCTTGGCCTAAACCAATATTTGAACTCAGTTTTAAAAACATGCTTCATCATTCTTGCACATACATCTAAATTTCTGAACTTCTAAAAATCATAAGACTGCTCTTTAAAAATTGTAGCACAGTATAAAACACAGGTCCACGTTCTTCTTATTTTGGCAATATAATCTGTTTAGATACTATAGATACTAGACTATATATATATATATATATATATATATATATATATATATATATATATATATATATATATATGAGAGATCTTTGCATCAATTTTATTCTATCAAACAGCTTTGTCTTTATGAGTAAAATCTGAATAACATCAATAAATATAGGAAGAACAGTTTAAAGTCAATCAGAAATCATAGTACAATACCAATATTCCACCCATCACTGTCTTACCCTCCAATCTCTGAATTGGCTAGAACTCTCAGATTACCTAGACTACCTCCAACTTACCACTGCACACAGACTCGTATTTCACCCAACAAAATGCCCTGCTCTAACAAACATCCTTCCCCCCCTACACCCCTAATAGAACTCTCAGATCTGAACACCAAAACTTAATTACTATCCACAAACCTAAATGACCTGCTGGCCAACTTTCTTTCTCCCTAGGTAAGAAATGGAATTTGCTCCCTTCTGCACTAAGGACAACACCAAACACAGATAATTTCAAAACCCAGCTGTTCACATACCTGTCCTCCAAATGGAAATGTATCTGTTTTCACCCTACCTAATTCTGTTTAAGTAAATGCCCCTGGGAGGATTTCCTTCTGTGTTCCAAAGCTCTCTCTAACTCCCATAGCTATTTCTCAAATTATTTCAACTATGTTGTTGTTTGTTTTTCGGCTTTTCCTGGTAAGGGGTCGCAACAGTGGAACTCCAGTCTGCTAATGACTGGCAGTAGATTTTTATGGTGCTGAGTTGCCAGCTCGACACCCAACCTTCAGCGAAGGCACGCCCATTCACGCATGTCTTTCGGAGGCTACTCGACCATGGGGAGGACATGCAGACTCCACACAGAAGGCACTCCCCACACACTAGCTGAGAATCAAATGGGAGAACCTCTTGCTGTGAGGCAACAACGCAACCGCTGTACCACTGCGGCTCTATTATTTCAACTATGTAAATACTGTAAATAGCTTCTTATTTTAAATGAATGAATGTATGTAAATAGTTTCTTACTTTAAATGAATGAATGTATGTTTAACCCCTGGATTCACTATCCTTCCATGCAGGACCAGCATAGTCCTGCATGGAAGTAGCCGTTTAGGAGCAGGATGGCAGCGCGCCATGCAAAATAATGAAGACATGCTGTCTGAGCTCCTAAACAGACACGGAGCTTGTACGAGTGCAGGGGGGGGTGTATAAGAGCAGAGGTCTCAAAATATACATGCCCCTGCAACAAGAACAGCAGTGTAGGAGTAAGAATGAGCGAGATCGCTCATAGGTGTTCGCATACCCCCAGCAACATCCCCCCAAGTTTACAAGGGCAATACTTAAAAGAGTAAAGATAAAGAAGTTTATTTTTTTATGAAACAGATTAAATTTAACCGTAGGTGCACTGGTTTGCCCATCACTTAGCTACGGTTAATGCAGCTTAAATGGCACAAGAGGATAAAAAGCAAGATATATGCAAATGAAGCAGTACAGCAATAGTGTACTGGGCAGAGCATTTGCCTTACGAGCAGTCATTCCTGGTTCGAGTCCCACTCCAGTACAATCCATTTCCCACATCAAATCACTTTATGATCAATTGATTTTGTTGCATAACCTATGACATAACATATATTTGTGAAATGAAGTACTGCATTGAATGCAGATGTGAGGTGTCATTGTCATAATGTTCCAAATTCCACAGATAATCACAAGTGCCCCATACAGTATATGTACACAGGAATCAGGGATACAAATGTAAGGTAAGATGTGTAATGAATGATAAATCCATACAGTTTCCAAATCCACCACCTTCCCAAGAACCAAATCACTGTCTAAATTAGTGCGGTGGTAAGCGGGTGTAAGCACTAGTAAGCACAAGTAAGCATATTTAAGCAGGAGTATGCATAGTAAGCAGTAGTAAATGAGTTTAAGCCCATTTGCATGGGGGTAAGCAATGTGCACACAGGTTAAGCAATACTGAAGCTAACTCTCTGTAAGCAAATGTAACTGGAGGTTAGCACTGTTTACCTTTGTGCAAACCTGCACAAACCCACTTACAATTGCTTAAAAGTGCCTTAATCACTCTGTCTGCATCAGCCGCTGTTCTGGCCAGAAAAAAAATAAACAGTCTTTGCAGGTCTTGAACCCAGGACCCTGTACTATACACTATAATCACAGTAGTTAACCACTAAGCCATCACAGCAGTGCATAAGACTGAGGTATCACCAAACAGATCCTCACTATAGGAAGATCAAACTGAACATGTGAAAGGAATCTATATACAGTTTTATGTTGTATAACCTACTACAGGACATAAATATGTGAACTGGAGTACTGCATTAAGCCCAGATGTGAGGTGTCATTGTAATAAAGTGTTGAAATCCCCTAATAAACACAAGGACCCCATACAGTGTACGTACACATGAATCATGGATACGAAACACATATATAGCATGTAATGAATAATAAATCAATGCCAAAATGCAAATATAATGCAAATTAAATATTAAGCAATGCTAAGCAATGCACAGCCCAGCTTAGTAGGTGTAAGCAATGTGTAGGCCGGCTAAATCAGTCTGCCCATTGGTATACCCCTTTAAGCAATGCCAACCTTAGGTAAGCAGGTTGGCCCATAGCTTAACATTTTCAAAACTGTCCAATCATGGCAAAGTGTGGGAAACTGGCCCTATTTAAACCCAACAGGTGGGAATACATCTGATAACTAGTTGTAGCTTCCCCTTATAGGCACCATGTCTGGAATTGGAGAGTGTGTGTGCTTTCGGGCGCAGCGCTGGGGTATCCAAGAATCTAGAGTCATGGCAGGACTCATTGTGAAAGACCATGACCAGAGACTGCTGCAGGGCCAGTACCAGGGTTCTCAATACAAAGCGGAAGACTGGGACCATCTCGCTCATAACCTCACCTGTGCCACTGGCATACCCCAAACTGGTGAGCAGGTCAGGCATCACTATGCTGACCTGAAGCAGAGAAAGGGGGATCTCTTGGATCAGTGGATCCAAGAGGACAGGAGGACAGGGGAAGTCCCAGTCATGTGTAAGTATCAGTCCACTACATGTTTAATACTTGCCAGATCATGTATATTATGGATAGGTATGTCTAAATATTCCTCTTATGTCTTTCATAATGGCAAATGAGTGGGCTGTGAACCAGGAAGCCCATGGCTGTAGACTGCAGTGGTCTTGATGCGAGGCAGGTTAGTAATACTCTTGCATGTACTGTCACAGGAAATAAATCTAAAAGTAGTAGTAAGTTAATTGCCTGTATAAAACCTGTATTGTTTAAGGCATGTACTGCATACACCAGAGAATAGTTTAGGAAGAGTCTCATATAGGTTGTATGTAAATAAAAGCATAATAGCCTGACAAGTAAGGTCTATCTGCTGGACTGCATGTGTTCACTCTGGTATCATATGTATGTAGAGTTGCAACCACTTAATAGTACTGTTGTAGTAAGCACTGTTACTCACACTGTCAACATAAATAAATTGTGCAGGAATGTCTGTATATGACTGTTGTAATCCCAAGAGGTCAAATAGTACAACTGAGAGCGGCTTAAACAGAAAACACTGAAAAACAGGCAATCAAATCCAAATAGCACACTCAACTGTAACATGAACTGTAGTATTTTTTGCACACACAGCCATGGTTCGACTCCTGGAAGTGGTAGTAGGCTGTATGCAGAATCATACCCCACAAGTGTACAGAAATTTTCAGAATGTCCAGTAAATCAGCCCACAGCTGCTGCCTGTCACCCTGTCTCCCTGGCAAATCAGTGGGATGATCCCAGATGTTTAGGCAGCAAACAAGATATACAACTGATTGTCAGACATCTATAACAACAAACCTGTCACTCTAGCAACCCCCTGAAAATGTTATGAGAGTAAGTAGCCAAGTATGTCACATCTCCACCCCCATGTTGTCAAGCTGTGACCAGAGTGTGTACAGTAACAGAGTGAGATGTGCATAATACTAATGTGGAAACTAGCAATTTGTGTGGCAACATGCAGATAGTGCTAACAAACATTGCTCCCACAGGTCTGTCAGATACAAACACTGTGCCTATAAATAAAAGATTGATATCGTACTGGTACTGTTTACTCTGGTATTTTATGACATTGTTAGTGTAGCAGTTCAGAATAATAAGGTATGACTCATCACTGTCACCCACACTGTACTACATAATACAATTGTCTAGGAAATCCTGTATAAGAGTGTTGTAATTAGAAGGTCAGAATGTAAAACCACAGGAGAATTATAGACAGAAATCAGACAAGAGATACACAGCAATACCTATATAGCAGACTCAACTGTGATTGACAGTGTTTTATTTATAGCAGACACAGCCATGGTTTGAATCCTGGGAGTGGTAGTAAGCTGTATGCAGAATCATACCCCACAAGTGTACAGAAATGTCCAGAATGTCCAGTTATTCGGCCCATATCTGCTGGCTGTTACCCTGCCCCCTGCCATATCAGAAGGCAGCATTTCATGTCATATAACTGACTGTCAGACCTATACATATTTGGAAAATGTCAAATAAAACAAACCTGTCATTGTACAAGTCACTAAAGGTTTAAGAGGGCAATAGTCGAAATATGTCCCGGTTCACCTGCATGTGGAGAAGACATGCCCAGAGTGTGTGCAAAAAGAGATGGACAGGTATGTGCATAACATCAACCTGGAATCTGGGAGTATGTGTAGAAACAGTTAGGTAGTGTTAACAAACAATACCTCCACAGGTATACCAGGTAAGAGGTGTATACTGCAGGTAAAACCAGTTCATGTATATAGTTGTCGACAGCCATACCACTGTCCAAACTAAGGCAATAGGGTAGTGTACTAATACCTGTAAGGTACAGATCACAGCACTGACTAGGAAAGTAATGCGAACTACAGGAATATACTAGCTGTTAATTGACATCTCCCCCCCACCATATAAGCAACAATAAACTAAATACACAACTCAACTGGCATGTGCTGACTTAACTCTGCTGTTGGGACCATATGTCCTATTGTTTGATAATTATTTAAATTTGTTTCTGTGCATGTGCTGTGTTGAAATACTCCCACATTGGTGGTATGCTGTTGTAATGACCACTGTGGTCCCATATATGCATGTGTTCTGTTTGCTATGCAACTTTTCCATATCTGGTGTTTCGTTAATGGGACTATCTATGCATGCTGTTACACATAATCCTGGAATGTGCTCAAAACTGTAAATGCCACAACGAAGCAACCAGGCAGTCCCAATAGGTTTAAAAACATAAAAAAAATGTTTATTGTAAATATCAAAATTTATTTTATGTTTTTAAACCTATTGGGACTGCCTGGTTGCTTCGTTGTGGCATTTACAGTTTTGAGCACAATTTCTACTTTTTACGACAAAGCAT